>NC_044306.2:93930762-94230762 GCF_007474595.2 Lynx canadensis
GGGAGTATATTTTGGGGTGGAGAAGGTGGTCTTGTGGCAAGGTGGGATTTATCTCCTATTCCACTGTTCGAAGTCAGAGATGCTGGCTCTTTTGGGATCATTGACTCACAGTATTTCCCCTAAATGCCAATCGTGGTTGACTGATTTTTTAGCTAACGGAAATCCCATGGTGTCTACTGTAGCTATGTTAGCTTCAGTAGCAGGCATTCCAAACTGAAAGTAGGCATGGTCATTCTTCTCCATGGATAAAACTCAGACACCGAGATTGGTGCAGATTAAAGACACCCTGTTGGGGAGTCATGGCTGTGGAAATAGATCATGGGTCAGCTATGCAGTTATACTTGGCAAGTGTCTGTTCTTAAATGAGACCAACTGAGATTGAACTACTGAGTGAATCTGTCTTTCTGAAGGAGAGGCAATAACTACAAGTCAGACGTAGGACTTTTGTCAAAGATGCCCTCTTTGTCTCTAGGTTGGGGAGGCCACCCTGCTTGGAGTGTGTCCCCAACCTCTCTTGACACATTGACAACTTCAGACTTTCAACCTTCTCTCTGGGCTACTCATTGGCTGATTCTGGCCACATTTATAGTTCCTTTAAAGTTAATGAGGTCATGTGCTTGGGTTTTTGGATGAATCTGTTTAATAGTGATAATGCCTTTTATGGTAGAAGCTATTCAACAATGAGCTGATAGAGTAACTTTACTCCTCTTTTTTTTTTTCTCCTGATCTGACTTAATAAGCCAGTTAGTTGGTGTTTTCTAAAATACAACCGTCTCCAGAAAGGGATTATCTTGTCAAGCCTGATACGTGGATAACATTAAGGGTGAAAGGAGTCAGGGGACCTGTGGGGTTATATTGTGAAAATTCAGAATTCTGCCCTGATCATTCCTGAACATGATATCACTCTTTCTCTCAACAGCAACCCAGGTCACCCCAGTTGGCACACCCTCAAGTTGGCAGCCTGAAGAAATGAGGACCTAGAGAATTCATACCTATTTCTGGTTAAATTATATGAAAAACAAAACAAAAAACAAACAAAAAGAGAAACTTTTGTCCTTCTTGCACCAGATCGTTCTGGATAAAGTCTGGATTAGGGTAAGAGATGATTGAAAAAAAAATAAACGTATAGTTACTGAAAGAGGACAGGCTGATTTGGTGAAAGTGCAGAAAGAAGAAAAAAGCATATACTTGAGGAGGGACCCCCTTAAACCCTGGACGGTGCAGGGAATGGGAAAGTCATCATTATTTTTCAGAACTGCCTTTGGAGCTTTTCTATGAAAGGATAATACCCAGGTGTTGCTCTCCCAAACAGTTGCAGGAAACTTGGAGCCTGAGTCCAGCATCCCTTTCCGGAGAGCTCTAAGACCGAGGGTGGCCTCAACTCCTACACTTTACGTGCAAAACACTTCCAGATGTTGCCTACACCTCCTTTTTAGACATTCTGTGGGGCAGATGAGTAAGTGTCACCGACAAGCAGGACAGATTGAATTGATTATCCTCAAGCCATCTCTCTGTATCCACAGACTAGACTCTGTTTTTCACACTCAACTGAGGAACCTACAGCTTACCAGCTGGGAAGCCACCCTGGGTTGCCACTGGCCACTTGCAGCTTCTGATTGATGTATGTCCCACTTGGGAGGCCTCAATAATTGTTTTTAGTGATATCATGTTTCCTTCAAGATTTCACTTCACTTTTTATTTATTAAAAATATTTAATATTGAGGGGCGCCTGGGTGGCTCATTTGGTTAAGCGTCCGAGTTTGGCTCAGGTCATAATCTCGTGGTTTGGAAGCCCTGCGTCAGGTTCTGTGCTGACAGCTTACTCAGAGCCTGGAGCCTGCTCCAGATTCTCTCTCTTTCTCTCTGCCCCTCCCCCGCTTACACTCTGTCTCTGTCTCTCTCAAAAATAAATCACCATTAGAAAAATTTTTTTTTCAAAATAAAAAATAAATTTATTGAAATATAGTTGACATACAATGATAATATCACCTTTGGGTTTAAAATCATGTACAATGTGATCTGACAATTCTGTACATTACTCAGTGCTTACCACAATAAGTGTGGTCACGATCCATCATCATACATTGCTATTACAGTATTATTGACTACACTCCTTATGCTGTGTTTTTCATCTCCATGGCTTTCTTATTTTATAACTACAAGTTTATACCTCTTAACTCCAATCACCTATTTTCCCATCCCCTCCCCCCCACTCATTGGCAACCACCAGTTCTCTATGCCTTTGAATGTTTCTGGGTTTTTTTGTTGTTGTTGGGCATTTTATTTCTTTTTTAAGGATATGCATATAAGAAAAATCATATAGCATTTGTATTTTCTGTTTGACTTATTTCACTGGGCATGATACCCTCTAGGTCCGTCCATACTGTTGCAAATGGAAGATATTCTTTTCATGGCTGATTAATATTCCACATATAATATATGAGATATATATATAGCTCACATTTTCTTTACCCATTGATCTATTAGTGGGCAGTTATATAATGGCTATTTTAAATAATGCTGTAGTAAACAAAGGGTGCATATATATCTTTGAATTAGCACTTTCATTTTTTTCAGTAAAACCCAAAGTGGAATTACTGGATCATATGGCATTTGTATTGTTAATTTTCTGAGGCTACTCTATCCTGTTTTCCACATGAGTTTTTCTAGTTCACATTCCCACCAATAATGCATGAGCGTTCTCTTTTATCCACATTCTTGCCAACATTTTTTTATTTCTTGCCTTTTTGATGTTAGCCATCCTGTTTTAAGATGATTTAACATGGTTTAAGACTGTTTTCACCTGTATTTCCTTGGTGATTAGTGATATTAAGGATCTTTTCATGTGTTTGTTGGCCATCTGTATATCTTCTTTGGAAAATTATCTATGCTGGTTTTCTGCCCATTTTTCAATTGGTGTGTGTATGTGTGT
This sequence comes from Lynx canadensis, assembly GCF_007474595.2. NCBI lineage: Eukaryota > Metazoa > Chordata > Mammalia > Carnivora > Felidae > Lynx > Lynx canadensis. The sequence goes on from NC_044306.2 coordinate 93,933,695, forward strand.
GTGTGTGTGTGTGTGTGTGTGTTTAGTTGCATAAGTTCTTTATATATTTTGGAATTTAATCCCTTATCAGATATATCATTTGCAAATATCTTATCCCATTTGGTAGCTGCCATTTTGTTTTGTTGATGTTTCCATTGCCTTGCAGAAGATTTTAATTTTGTTGTTTACTATGGGTTTTTCATATATGATAAGCTTTCATATATAGCCTTTATTATGTTAAGGTATGCTCCCTCTAAACCCATTCTGTGGAGAGTTTTTATCATGAATGGATTTTGTATTTTGTCAAATGCTTTTTCTGCATCTAATAAGATGATCATATGGTTTTTATACTGCCTCTTGTTAATGTGATATATCACACTGATTTGTGAGTATTGAACCACCTTTGTAACTCTGGAAAACCCCATTTATCATGGTGTTTGATCTTTTTATTATATATCACACACACACGTGCACACACACAATCTATCTGTCATATAGGCTGATATCTTAGACCCTTGATAGTTTCAAATTCAACAAGTCTAACTAAATGCCACTTGAATAGTTTAGAAAATCAGCAGTAATTTTAAAATCCCACTCATTCTGTAGTTCTTTAGCTCTGTCTTGTCCACTGCTACAAGTTGAGGTGCTATAATTCTAGCCTAAGTGTTGGAAATTCTTGATGCAGCTACATTTTAAAATGATTAAAGTTAATCAACAGAGAGAAACATAAGGGGATTTACAATTTATAAATGGCTCTTAAATAAAAATTCTCATTATAATTATGTATTTTAATAACATTTTTATATCTTCTTATTAAATTTTGCCCTTTAAGGGCATAGCTAATTTCATTTATATAAATCCTGCTGAATTAGGATCTCCAAACCATCATCATAAACCGTATCTGAACATGATTTTTTCAAAAAGATCCTTGGTATCATGATGCTATATAGTTGTTTTAAAAGACAACTTTTATTAGTGATTTTTTTAATTTATTTTTTTTTAAATTTATATCCATGTTAGCATATAGTGCAACAATGATTTTAGGAGTAGATTCCCTAATGTCCCCTACCCATTTAGCCCATCCCCCTCCCACAACCCCTCCAGTAACCCTCTGTTTGTTCTCCATATTTAAGAGTGTAATGTTTTGTCCCACTCCTGTTTTTATATTATTTTTGTTTCCCTTCCCTTATGTTCATCTGTTTCATCTCTTAAAGTCCTCATATGAGTGAAATCATATGATATTTGTCTTTCTCTGACTGACTAATTTCACTTAGCATAATACCCTCCAGTTCCATCCATGTAGTTGCAAATGGCAATATTTCATTCTTATTGATTGCCAAGTAATACTCCATTGTATATATATACCACATCTTCTTTATCCATTCATCCATCGATGGACATTTGGGCTCTTTCCATACTTTGGCTATTGTTGATAGTGCTGCTATAAACATGGGGGTGCATGTGCCCCTTTGGAACAGCACACCTGTATCCCATGGATAAATGCCTAGTAGTGCAATTTATTACATATGAAATATGTGTACATAAGTATCTAAACCATAAAGAATATATGGTTTAGTCATGGGTGTTTACATTTAGTAAAATGTAGACAAAAGCAACTCATCAGTACAATCCAGTTTTTGATATCTTTATATCACCATATAGATTTAAATTAGTACACTTTTCAAATTGTAAAAAGCTTGAGCTCAATGGTCCAAGATCATTTAAGTGTTTTTATTTGTTTGTTTGTTTTTTGTTTTTTCTATTTTGGAATAGTACTTTGATATGGACACTAAGGAAACAGTACAATAGAGTAACTGTAAATCTAGCACAGGCCTCTTACCATGGTTATTACCTTGGAAAGTCTGTCTTTCAATTGTAGCCAAAAAGACAAAAAAAATTCTAGATGAATGTAAATTAAATAAATTTATTAGTGAATGTTAATTGACTCCACAGCAATTACAACCTTGCCACCAACTATACAACCTTAAAAGAAGACTAAAGGGGAGCCTTGGTGGCTCAGTCAGTTAAGTTTCTGAGTCTTGATTTTTGCTCAAGTTACGATCAAGTTCATGAGATCAAGCCCTGTATTGGGCTCTGTGCTGACAGCATGAAGCCAATTTGGGATTCTCTCTCTCTCTTTCTCTGTCTGCCACTCCCCTGCTCATGCTCTCTCTCTCTCTCTCTCTCTCTCTCTCTGTCCCTCTCTCTCTCTCTCTTTCTCCCTCTCAAATTAAATAAATAAACATTAAAAAAATAAGAGGACTATGATTTTTGAGGAGATATAGGGAGACAGATGTGAAGATAAATAAATTAAGACAATTTCTCACTGGTTCTGAACTGTGGGTATGTGTGGAAAACTGTATGAATATAAAATTACTAGATGGAATGTGACTACAGGGCCTAACAAATCTCAAAATTATCTAGCAAATACTTCTTCCCTGAGTTTCACCTTCACGGACAGACATCGCCACAGAAACCAAATTATACTACTCAAGAGTGCACAGCACAATAGAAGACGTTCAGCGAGCCAACACAGAGGGGCCTGGAGAACTTAGATTCCACTATGAAACTACCAAATGTTCTTGACCTGACTTGACCATGAGGGACAATAGTTATGTACTGATTCCATACGTTGAATCTTTTCTAAAAAACAAATTGAAAAGAGTTTTCAAGCTGAGAGACCAGAGCTATGACAGCACATACCCTACTGTAAGAGTGCCCATCAACAGGCCTGAAAATTCATCCACATTTATCTGTGGGAAACAGAAAATACAGTAGAGCCTTCATCAAATTAATATTTTAAACAGATGAAAATAAGCCATTTAAGCTTACAAAAGAAGATGAGAATATATCATAAAATGAGTAGTAAACAATAGTTTACTACTTCGAAATAATCCCAAAAGAAAATACTTACCATGAATAGAAAATATTATATGGGGTATAGATCACCAAAATTCACATACCTGGCATATCTAGAGTGATCCATAGGACAAAATTTGGTAAGCTTACAGGAGACCTAAAAAACATAATTTTTGAATACTTCCAAAACCCTAAAATCATGATAATAAAAATATACTTTCTTTTCAAGTGTTATGGGGCATTGACAAAATTTAATCGTATCTTAAGTAGGAAATAAAACTTCAGTATGTTTTAAAAAAGAAAGCCTTTTCTGACAATTAAATAAAAAGTCCCTTTCATGGGAGATTGATAGAAAATCACTATTAGTGATTCAGTAATTCCATATCAGGTATTTACCCAAATAAAACAAAAACAGAAATTCAAAAAGACATATACACACCTATGTTTATTGCAGCATTATTTACAATAGCCAAGATATGGAAACAACCCAAGTGCCCATCCATAAGTGAATGGATAAAGAATATGTGTGGTTTATATAGATATATAGATATAAATATATACAGTAAAATGTTATTCAGAGATAAAAAAAGAATGAAATCTTATTATTTACAACAACGTGGAAGGACCTACAGTGTATAATGCTATGCTAAGTGAAATAAGTCAGTCAGAAAAGACAAATGCCTGGGCACCTGGGTGGCTCAGTCGGTTGAGCGTCTGACTTCAACTCAGGTCATGATCTCGCTGTTTGTGGATTTGAGCCCCGTGTCGGACTCTGTGCTGACATCTCAGAGCCTGGAGCCTGCTTCGGATTCTGTGTCTCCTTCTCTCTCTGCCCCTCCCCCACTTGTGCTCTGTCTCTGTCTCTCAAAAATAAATAAATGTAAAAAAAAAACAAAAGAAAAGACAAATGCCATATAATTCTGCTCATTTGTAGGATTTAAGAACCAAAGCAAATGAACAAACTCAAAACACATTGATAATTACCACAGGGGAAGTTGGTGGGGGTATAGGTGAAATGGGTGAAGGGGATTAAGAGTACACTTACCTTTTTTTTTTTTAAGCTTGTTTATTTATTTTTGAGAGATAGAGATAGAGAGAGAGAATCCCAAGCAGGCTCTGCACCGCCATAATGGGAGCCCAGTGTAGGGCTCAAACTCATGAACCGGACATCATGACCTGGCCGGAAATCAAGAGACGCTTAAATGACTGAGCCACCCAGGCACCCTAACAGGGTGACACTTATCTTGATGAGCACTAAGAAGTATATAGGATTGTTGAATCAATATATTGTACACCAGAAATCAATACAACGGTGTATGTTAGTTACACTTCAATTAAATTACTATTAAAGATCCCTTGGTCTTGTGAATAAAAATTTAAGTTGCATTATTTCTATGCAACTATGTAAAGAGGCCTGTAAGCATCTATGAGACGTAAAGTGGTGGTCTGACACTAACTGGATCTATTCTTTGATTTCTTTTTATTACCCATGTCAATCTTCACCATTGCTGTATCTCACAGCAAGGAGAGAAGTATCTAGCATATAACAGGCATCTGATGACCATTGCTGAGTTCTCAATTATTTATCTAATGGAAAGTAGAAGCATAAATACTGAGAAAAAATATTTTATTTATTTTTTTAACATTTATTCATATTTTGAGAGACAGAGAGTGGGGGAGGGACAGAGAGAGAGGGAGACACAGAATCTGAAGCAGGCTCCAAGCTCTGAACGCCCGACATAGGGCTCGAACTCACAGCACACAGCCCGACATAGGGCTAGATCTCACAGACCGTGAGATCATGACCTGAGCCAAAGTCGGCCACTTAACCGACTGAGCCACCCAGGTGCCCCGAGAAAAAATATTTTAAAATAAGGACAACAATGGAAGAATATACCTGCCAAAGAGTAAAATAAACTTTCTGTAAAAAAAATTAATCACAATATTATACTTACCAAATGAACGGATTTATACAAAAAATACATGTATGATAAAGGTTACATTTTGATATATTTTAAAATGATCTAGAAGAAAATAGTTTTCTATACTAATCCACATATAAATACCAATTGAGTAAGATTAAGAATAAATTTAAATAATTTGACCAACAATGTAAAATTAAATAAAAGAGTGTATTTTTATTAGGTTTAGGATGAGAAAAAATTCATAAAAGATATGAATTCCAAAAGTCAACAGTGAAAATACAGATATATTTTCTTGCATAGAAATGAAAGGGGCGCCTGGGTGGTTCAGTCAGTTAAGCATCTGACTTCGGCTCAGGTCATGATCTCAGGGTTCGTGGGTTCGGGCCCCACTTCGGGCTCTGTTCTGATAGCCCAGAGCCTGGAGCCTGCTTCAGATTCTGGGTCTCCTTCTCTCTCTGCCCCTCCCCCTCTCACGCTGTCTCTCTCTCTCTCTCTCTCTCTCTCTCAAAAATAAATGTAAAAAATGTTTTTTTTTTTTTAATTTAAAGAGCAAAATACAAATACACATGCAAAGGGACAAAAACAACAGAGGTGTCGTAAGTAGTTGGAGGGTTACAACATAGCTAATGAAAAATTGAAACTTACAACAAACACTGAGCTTACACCATTTAATATAAAGAAAAACAACTCAGCGTGAATGGCGGGAAAATGCTAACAGACAGTTCACAAAAGAGCAATTCCCAATGATAAAGATACAGTTAAGGTGGGGCTCAAAGTCACAGGCAGTCAAGGAAAAATATTCTCATTTTAAGATGCTGTTCACAGAAGGGCTGGTGAATATAAAAATCTTTCATATCCAATGTTGGTGAAGGAGAATATGCATTTTATTTCTCAATAGAGTAACAGAAAAAGAGCAGTTAAAATTAATTAATTCCTAGTCCCATTTGTTTCACTGTTATCTACTTTTTAGGAATAAAGTATAGGAAAGTATGCATAAGGGAATTTTTTGCAACGATGTTTTAGTTGCAAAAGTAAATTTTGTTTTATCCATAAAAGGAAAGAATAAGTAGCTATTAAGAAAAATTACATCTAATGCTAAAAACATAAAGGGATTTTCATTATTTTTTAAATGAGAAAGTATGATAATAATAAAATGCTTGTAATTATATAGTGAAAGCTTATTCCCCAGACTTGTTACTGTGCACAATGCAAAAATTGTAGAATTTGGTTGAGGAGGAAGAAACAGAAATTTGCGACATATAATACAATTCTAACATTGACACATTTACACCAAAATGCAGGTCTTGGGGTGCCTGGGTGGCTCAGGTGGCTCAGGTCATGATCTCGCAGTTTGTGGGTTTCAGCCCTGCATTAGGCTCCGGGACATCAGTGTGGAGCCTGCTTAGGATTCTCTCTCTCTCTCTCTCTCTCTCTCTCTCTCTCTTTCTCTCCCTCTCTCTCTCTCCAAATAAATAAACTTAAAAAATGCGGGTTTCATTTTCTAATTGTGTTAGAAAAAGATAGATAAGTTTATCAATGTGCATAAAAATGTCACGAGGGAAAGAAGGAATAAACAAAGAGGCCATGATCTAAACATAGCTGTGTTCTTTTACCAACTCTTCTTCTGTAACTTGAAAGCATGAAGATTTGAGGAGAATAAATTAAAGTTATAATTGGATTTTCAATGCTATAGTTAAATAAAATAAAATATCTTTATTTTTTCCTCTATTTTTTCCTGAATTTCAAGTTAAAAAATGTGAAAATATAGGTAATGATTTGAGAAGCATTGGTTCAACATTTCAACATTAAAAATATACAAGGTGTTGATCATAAAAGTGTGACAAGAGATTAACATTTATAAATACTTACAATGGGCTGAGTACCCTTTTAAGCACATGATATGTTTCATCTTAAAACCTGTACAATTCTGCGATAGACTATTTTCATTCCCATTTTATGAGCAGCGAGACACTGAAGTTAAGTAATTTGATCAAGGTTCCAGAGGAAACAGTAAATTCAGAATTATAATCCACGCTTACACTATTCTAAATAAACATGGTTTAAAGTTGAGTACTATATTTAACATGAACTTCAAAACTTTTTTATCCAATTATTGGTATTTTATAACAGACCTGGGAATAATATTTCTGAAGGCTTTTATTGCGGTCCCCTTAAAAATTTCTTCTTGACATCTAGTATTTTAAATCAGGGTCTAGTTTTTCATCTTTTATTCTTTCATGCATTTTTTTCACCCATTGCTTTTGTGATTATACATGCAAGATTGCATAGAGCATGCAATAGAGTAGAAATGTGTTTAAGTTTTGTTTAGGCTATTTACCTAACAGTATTTACAGAGAAATGATGTGGCTGATAAACTTTTATGATGGGCTCCGTGATTCCCTACTGGTATCCATGCCCTGTGTGATCACCCCACCCCCCCGCCTTTAATGTATGTGGGATGTGTGAGTTGATTATACCCCATAAAATACAGCAACTATGGCAGGTGGCCCTTGACTAGATGTACATGATGACATGATTATGTTGCATAAGGTTGTAGCACCAATCTTGCTGGAATCTTTCTCTCCTTTGCTCACCTTGAAGAAGCAAGTGGACATTTTGAGGATCCGCGTAAGTCAAGCAACTCTGAGTATTCTCTTGAAGGTGAGGGCAGCCTCAGGTTGACAATTGGCAAATAACTAATATTCTCAGTCTACAACTGCAAAGAAATGAATTTCTCAACAACCTGAAATGGGAATACTGAAACCTTTATATGAACACTGCAAGCATTACCTAATTAGGTATTATGAAACACTTTGTAAATGACAGAGCGATACAAAATTAGATTATTACCACTGTCTGTACAGATATATAAAAATTTCCATTTAATGAAAAATGACGGAACTAAACTATACACATTGAGTGCTGCAATTTACTACTACTGCGAGTAATAACAGACGACCATCCAAATTTGATGGAAAAACATTTACCTACATGTTTAAAAAGATCAGTAAAACTTTGCATAAGATAAACCCAAAGATAGGCACACCTAAACACACCATAGTCAAACAACACAAAGTCAAAATAGAGAGAGTATTTTGAAAGGAGTGAGAGAGAAGCAGCCCAATGCATGTGTAAGAGATCCACAATAGAATCAACAAACACTACTCACCAGAAACCATAGAGTTTATGACATATTCATGACATAGAGTTTATGAATGATATATTCAAAGGGCTGAAAGACAAAACTGTGCACCCAAAGTATTATATCTAACAACTATCTTTCAAAAATATAGGAGAAATTAACACATACCCTGATAGACAAAAACCCGAGAGAAGCTTGTATTGGCAAAACTGCTTTTATCAAGAATCCTTAAGACATAAATGAAAGGACACTAGAATGTAATTCAAATCAACACAGAGAAATAAAGAGCACCAGCAAGGAATTACAGATATAAATATATGTGGCAGATTATTAATTTTTTTTCTCCCAGTTTAAAATGCAACTTGTATAAAGCAATAATGTAAAACTGCATTGATGATCATGTAACGTATAAACCTGTAATTTGCATGATGGTATTAGCACAAAGATAGGGAAGAGAAAGCTATAGAGAAGTGAAATTTTCCTGCCCTATCCAAATTAAGTTGGTATTAGTCTGAACTAGATTATTATAAAATATATTATATATATTTTATATTTATACTTTATTTAAATGTTATTTAAAAATATAATCATGTAATAATTATAATCTCCAGAGCAATCATTAAGAAAATATAATCCAAAAATAATATAGTAAGAGGGGTACCTGGGTGACCCAGTTGGTTAAGCGTCCAACTCTTGATTGTGGCTTAGGTCACAATCTCTCATTTCATGAGTTCGAGCCCTGCATTGGGCTCTTCACTGACAGTGGAGAGCCTGCTTGGAATTCTCTCTTTCTCTCTCTCTGCCCCTCTCATGCATGCTCTATCTCTCTCTCAAAATAAATAAATAAACCTAAATAAAGAAAATAATATGGTAAGAAAAACGACAAAAGATTAAAATAGTACACTGGAAAGGATTTATTTAACACAAAAGGCAGAAATGGAAAAATAGAAGGAAAAAACATGTGATGTACAGAACATTAATAGCAGTCCACAGATGTAAGTTCTTCTTTGTCAGGAATTACTTTAAATGAAAATAAATTAAGCTGTCCAATGAAAAGATATTGAAATTAAAAAGATAGTGAATGCGAGGAAGATGGCGGCGTAGGAGGACGCTGGGCTCACCGCGCGTCCTGCTGATCACTTAGATTCCACCTACACCTGCCTAAATAACCCAGAAAACCGCCAGAGGATTAGCAGAACGGAGTCACCGGACCCAAGTGCAGACGAGAGGCCCACGGAAGAGGGTAGGAAAGGCGGCGAGGCGGTGCGCGCTCCACGGACTGGCGGGAGGGAGCCGGGGCGGAGGGGCGGCTCGCCGGCCAAGCAGAGCCCCCGAGTCCGGCTTGCAAAAGCGGAGGGGCCTGACGGACTGTGTTCCGACAGCAAGCGCGACTTAGCGTCTGGGAGGTCATAAGTTAACAGCTCTGCTCGGAAAGCGGGAAGGCTGGAGGACAAAGGGAGGGTGAGCTGCGGAGCCCCCGGACGACAGAGCTCAGTTTGGCGGGGAACAAAGGCGCTCGCCAGCGCCATCTCCCCCGCCCATCCCCCAGCCAAAATCCCAAAGGGAACCGGTTCCGGCCAGGGAAATTGCTCGCTCCCCGCAAACACCCAACTGTGTGCTTCTGCGGAGCCAAACCTCCGGCAGCGGATCTGACTCCCTCCGGCTGCCACAGGGCCCCTCCTGAAGTGGATCACCTAAGGAGAAGCGAGCTAAGCCTGCCCCCCCTGCCGCCGTGCACCTTGCCTTCCCACCCCAGCTAATACGCCAGATCCCCAGCATCACAAGCCTGGCAGTGTGCAAGTAGCCCAGACGGGCCACGCCACCCCACAGTGAATCCCACCCCTAGGAGAGGGGAAGAGAAGGCACATACCAGTCTGACTGTGGCCCCAGCGGTGGGCTGGGGGCAGACATCAGGACTGACTGCGGCCCCGCCCACCAACTCCAGTTATACACCACAGCACAGGGGAAGTGCCCTGCAGGTCCTCACCACACCAGGGACTATCCAAAATGACCAAGCGGAAGAATTCCCCTCAGAAGAATCTCCAGGAAATAACAACAGCTAATGAGCTGATCAAAAAGGATTTAAATAATATAACAGAAAGTGAATTTAGAATAATAGTCATAAAATTAATCGCTGGGCTGGAAAACAGTATACAGGACAGCAGAGAATCTCTTGCTACACAGATCAAGGGACTAAGGAACAGTCACGAGGAGCTGAAAAACGCTTTAAATGAAATGCAAAACAAAATGCAAACCACCACGGCTCGGATGGAAGAGGCAGAGGAGAGAATAGGTGAACTAGAAGATAAAGTTATGGAAAAAGAGGAAGCTGAGAAAAAGAGAGATAAAAAAATCCAGGAGTATGAGGGGAAAATTAGAGAACTAAGTGATACACTAAAAAGAAATAATATACGCATAATTGGTATTCCAGAGGAGGAAGAGAGAGGGAAAGGTGCTGAAGGGGTACTTGAAGAAATAATAGCTGAGAACTTCCCTGAACTGGGGAAGGAAAAAGGCATTGAAATCCAAGAGGCACAGAGAACTCCCTTCAGACGTAACTTGAATCGATCTTCTGCACGACATATCATAGTGAAACTGGCAAAATACAAGGATAAAGAGAAAATTCTGAAAGCAGCAAGGGGTAAACGTGCCCTCACATATAAAGGGAGACCTATAAGACTCGTGACTGATCTCTCTTTTGAAACTTGGCAGGCCAGAAAGAATTGGCACGAGATTTTCAGTGTGCTAGACAGAAAAAATATGCAGCCGAGAATCCTTTATCCAGCAAATCTGTCATTTAGAATAGAAGGAGAGATAAAGGTCTTCCCAAACAAACAAAAACTGAAGGAATTTGTCACCACTAAACCAGCCCTACAAGAGATCCTAAGGGGGACCCTGTGAGACAAAGTACCAGAGACATCACTACAAGCATAAAACATACAGACATCACAATGACTCTAAACCCGTATCTTTCTATAATAACACTGAATGTAAATGGATTAAATGCGCCAACCAAAAGACATATGGTATCAGAATGGATAAAAAAACAAGACCCATCTATTTGCTGTCTACAAGAGACTCATTTTAGACCTGAGGACACCTTTAGATTCAGAGTGAGGGGATGGAGAACTATTTATCATGCTACTGGAAGCCAAAAGAAAGCTGGAGTAGCCATACTTATATCAGGCAAACTAGACTTTAAATTAAAGGCTGTAACAAGAGATGAAGAAGGACATTATATAATAGTTACAGGGTCTATCCATCAGGAAGAGCTAACAATTATAAATGTCTATGCGCCGAATACCGGAGCCCCCAAGTATATAAAACAATTACTCATAAACAGAAGCAACCTTATTGATAAGAATGTGGTAATTGCAGGAGACTTTAACACCCCACTTACAGAAATGGATAGATCATCTAGACACACGGTCAATAAAGAAACAAGGGCCCTGAATGAGACATTGGATCAGATGGACTTGACAGATATATTTAGAACTCTGCATCCCAAAGCAACAGAATATACTTTCTTCTCGAGTGCACATGGAACATTCTCCAAGATAGATCATATACTGGGTCACAAAACAGCCCTTCATAAGTTTACAAGAATTGAAATTATACCATGCATACTTTCAGACCACAATGCTATGAAGCTTGAAATCAACCACAGGAAAAAGTCTGGAAAACCTCCAAAAGCGTGGAGGTTAAAGAACACCCTACTAACGAATGAGTGGGTCAACCAGGCAATTAGAGAAGAAATCAAAAAATATATGGAAACAAACGAAAATGAAAATACAACAATCCAAACGCTTTGGGACGCAGCGAAGGCAGTCCTGAGAGGAAAATACATTGCAATCCAGGCCTATCTCAAGAAACAAGAAAAATCCCAAATACAAAATCTAACAGCACACCTAAAGGAAATAGAAGCAGAACAGCAAAGGCAGCCTAAACCCAGCAGAAGAAGAGAAATAATAAAGATCAGAGCAGAAATAAACAATGTAGAATCTAAAAAAACTGTAGAGCAGATCAACGAAACCAAGAGTTGGTTTTTTGAAAAAATAAACAAAATTGACAAACCTCTAGCCAGGCTTCTCAAAAAGAAAAGGGAGATGACCCAAATAGATAAAATCGTGAATGAAAATGGAATTATTACAACCAATCCCTCAGAGATACAAACAATTATCAGGGAATACTATGAAAAATTATATGCCAACAAATTGGACAACCTGGAAGAAATGGACACATTCCTGAACACCCACACTCTTCCAAAACTCAATCAGGAGGAAATAGAAAGCTTGAACAGACCCATAACCAGCGAAGAAATTGAATCGGTTATCAAAAATCTCCCAACAAATAAGAGTCCAGGACCTGATGGCTTCCCAGGGGAGTTCTACCAGACATTTAAAGCAGAGATAACACCTATCCTTCTCAAGCTATTCCAAGAAATAGAAAGGGAAGGAAAACTTCCAGACTCCTTCTATGAAGCCAGTATTACTTTGATTCCTAAACCAGACAGAGACCCAGTAAAAAAAGAGAACTACAGGCCAATATCCCTGATGAATATGGATGCCAAAATTCTCAATAAGATACTAGCAAATCGAATTCAACAGCATATAAAAAGAATTATTCACCATGATCAAGTGGGATTCATTCCTGGGATGCAGGGCTGGTTCAACATTCGCAAATCAATCAACGTGATACATCACATTAACAAAAAAAAAGAGAAGAACCATATGATCCTGTCAATCGATGCAGAAAAGGCCTTTGACAAAATCCAGCACCCTTTCTTAATAAAAACCCTTGAGAAAGTCGGGATAGAAGGAACATACTTAAAGATCATAAAAGCCATTTATGAAAAGCCCACAGCTAACATCATCCTCAACGGGGAAAAACTGAGAGCTTTTTCCCTGAGATCAGGAACACGACAGGGATGCCCACTCTCACCGCTGTTGTTTAACATAGTGCTGGAAGTTCTAGCATCAGCAATCAGACAACAAAAGGAAATCAAAGGCATCAAAATTGGCAAAGATGAAGTCAAGCTTTCGCTTTTTGCAGATGACATGATATTATACATGGAAAATCCGATAGACTCCACCAAAAGTCTGCTGGAACTGATACATGAATTCAGCAAAGTTGCAGGATACAAAATCAATGTCCAGAAATCAGTTGCATTCTTATACACTAACAATGAAGCAACAGAAAGACAAATAAAGAAAATGATCCCATTCACAATTGCACCAAGAAGCATAAAATACCTAGGAATAAATCTAACCAAAGATGTAAAGGATCTGTATGCTGAAAACTATAGAAAGCTTATGAAGGTAATTGAAGAAGACTTAAAGAAATGGAAAGACATTCCCTGCTCATGGATTGGAAAAATAAATATTGTCAAAATGTCAATACTACCCAAAGCTATCTACACATTCAATGCAATCCCAATCAAAATTGCACCAGCATTCTTCTCGAAATTAGAACAAGCAATCCTAAAATTCATATGGAACCACAAAAGGCCCCGAATAGCCAAAGGAATTTTGAAGAAGAAGACCAAAGCAGGAGGCATCACAATCCCAGACTTTAGCCTCTACTACAAAGCTGTCATCATCAAGACAGCATGGTATTGGCACAAAAACAGACACACAGACCAATGGAATAGAATAGAAACCCCAGAACTAGACCCACAAACGTATGGCCAACTCATCTTTGACAAAGCAGGAAAGAACATCCAATGGAAAAAAGACAGCCTCTTTAACAAATGGTGCTGGGAGAACTGGACAGCAACATGCAGAAGGTTGAAACTAGACCACTTTCTCACACCATTTACAAAAATAAACTCAAAATGGATAAAGGACCTAAATGTGAGACAGGAAACCATCAGAACCTTAGAGGAGAAAGCAGGAAAAGACCTCTCTGACCTCAGCCGTAGCAATCTCTTACTCGACACATCCCCAAAGGCAAGGGAATTAAAAGCAAAAGTGAATTACTGGGACCTTATGAAGATAAAAAGCTTCTGCACAGCAAAGGAAACAACCAACAAAACTAAAAGGCAACCAACGGAATGGGAAAAGATATTCGCAAATGACATATCGGACAAAGGGCTAGTATCTAAAATCTATAAAGAGCTCACCAAACTCCACACCCGAAAAACAAATAACCCAGTGAAGAAATGGGCAGAAAACATGAATAGACACTTCTCTAAAGAAGACATCCAGATGGCCAACAGGCACATGAAAAGATGTTCAGCGTCGCTCCTTATCAGGGAAATACAAATCAAAACCACACTCAGGTATCACCTCACGCCAGTCAGAGTGGGCAAAATGAACAAATCAGGAGACTATAGATGCTGGAGAGGATGTGGAGAAACGGGAACCCTCTTGCACTGTTGGTGGGAATGCAAATTGGTGCAGCCGCTCTGGAAAGCAGTGTGGAGGTTCCTCAGAAAATTAAAAATAGACCTACCCTATGACCCAGCAATAGCACTGCTAGGAATTTATCCAAGGGATACAGGAGTACTGATGCATAGGGGCACTTGTACCCCAATGTTCATAGCAGCACTCTCAACAATAGCCAAATTATGGAAAGGGCCTAAATGTCCATCGACTGATGAATGGATAAAGAAATTGTGGTTTATATACACAATGGAATACTATGTGGCAATGAGAAAAAATGAAATATGGCCCTTTGTAGCAACGTGGATGGAACTGGAGAGTGTAATGCTAAGTGAAATAAGCCATACAGAGAAAGACAGATACCATATGGTTTCACTCTTATGTGGATCCTGAGAAACTTAACAGGAACCCATGGGGGAGGGGAAGGAAAAAAAAAAAAAAGAGGTTAAAGTGGGAGAGAGCCAAAGCATAAGAGACTGTAAAAAACTGAGAACAAACTGAGGGTTGATGGGGGGTGGGAGGGAGGGGATGGTGGGTGATGGGTATTGAGGAGGGCACCTTTTGGGATGAGCACTGGGTGTTGTATGGAAACCAATTTGTCAATAAATTTCATAAAAAAAAAAAAAAAAGATAGTGAATGCTAAAGTATAGGGTGTTTCTTTGGAGGTAACGAAAATATTCCTGTTTTAGACAGTGATCATGATCTTACAATATTGTGAATACACTAAAAACTACTTAATTTTTAAAAATTACTTGAAATGAAGAACAAAATGATTTATTAGATTCTGCCACAGAAATCCTATGCCTTATTGATGTTTAACCCCAAATTCAATCAAATCGTCCTGAACTTTAGAATGTGGTAGAATAATCTATTTTCATGACAAGTGATGCTGACCTTGTCACTATTAGGCTTAACATGTTTTGATAATTGTATATCATCTTTAATTGAAAGTTGTACGCCCTGATTATTAGTTTGGGGATGTTCAGACTGGTAAACTTGATTCTTTCTGCACAGAAGATGAAATTATGGTGACTTTGAAGTCATATATTTTTATAGTATTTATACAATTTGGGTGTATCTTATAAATGATTTTTTGAGCCTCTAAGATTTAAAAAAACACAAAACAAAACGAAACAAAAAGTACTGGTAATGCAATATTAGTGGTAGAGAGACAAAGGTGTCCAGAGTCTCAGTCAGCTTCATAGTAAGTCGGATCTCCACAGAGACTCTGGTTTGAGTTAAAACTGGATTAACAATCACATCAAATGTTGTATCCATTACCAAAGACAGATTACTTTGGGATCTATCAATAATCAAGTGAGGGACAAAGTAGGTCAATTTTCAAAAGAAAATGATGGTCAATGAAAACAACAATCACTTTTTAAGATCATTTAAAGTTACTCATGTTACAATAATATGAACTTCAATCCTTGCAGTCTAGGACTGTGTTAATGCAGGTGGCTTCCGGGATTCTTTTAATAATATATTCTAGATATGGAATGTGGTTGCATGGGTGTGTTCACTCTATAAATAACTTCACTAAACTGTACACTTAAAATATACACACTTTGCATATATTATACTTCCGTATAAAGCTTCCTTAGGAATATGAATTTGAATCATTTATTACATTTTTGATGTTATTCCTTTTAACTATTTAAAACACCTATGAAAGATAGTGCATGGTGTATATTTTATAACATCAGTGGAAAGTACATGTATGTCCACATGCATACATGTACTCATTCATCATTTCATTTATCCATTTATGTAAAGGGCTTTTCCTAGTCCCATTATCATCACATCTTATCAGGCGGGCACATGATATTAACGTAATTTTTTGCAAGAACTGTTAATCTTGGTCACTTAAATAAAGTGGTGTTTATAAGCTTTCTCCACAGTATAGTTCTTATTTTCCCCGTTCCATTCTCTATTTGATGGAAAGGAGTAACTACCTCCAGTCCAAACTCAAGGGGAAGGTGTTGGGCTTCAACTCCTTAGAGAAAGGTCTGAAAAAGATTGATTTTCATATGTTAAAATCATCTCTGTAATTTATAAATTTATGGGAAATACTTTACAGTTATGCAAGTGTCCTGTTTCTCCTTAAATGTTCTGCTCGCTAGTATGAGCATTCATCACTGCTTAAAGCAATTATTACTCTGGTGCTCTGATGGTGATTAATGCAGGATTTTCATTTCATTGTCTTGTAATCTGAGAATAGGGCCTATATACCATAAATTATTTGGTATTTACTTTAAGTCTTCTTTTTGACCAAGTACGTTGCACATTTTGGGGGGGTAATTATTTTATATACTCTTGAGACTAATTTATATTATTTCACTTTTGAGCATAGACTACCATACATACCTTAGTTGGGGTTTACTAAACTGTTTTCATCAAATCTTCCAAATCCTTGCAATTATTTTTTTCTCTTTGATGTATCGATTTCTAGGTAAATTGTATTAAGATCTCCTAATCTCCTGGAATTAATAAATTATTCATCAAGTATTTGTATTCACATCATAAGATCCAAAGACATTTTTTTTTAAATATAATTTATTGTCAAACTGGCTAACATACAGTGTTTAAAGTGTGCTCTTGGTTTTGGGGGTAGATTCCCGTGGTTCATCGCTTATATACAACACCCAGTGCTCATCCCAACAAGTGCCCTCCTCAATTTGTTTCTGACACCTTCAGTTTGTTCTCCATATTTAAGATTCTCTTATGGTTTGCCTCCCTCCCTCTCTGTATCCATTTCCCCCCCTTCCTTTCCCCCTTGGTCTTCTGTTAATTTTCACAAGAGCCACACATGAGTGAAAATATTTTATATCTGTCCTTCTCTAACTAACTTATTTCACTCAGCATAATACCTTCTAGTTCCATCCATGTTGCTCAAATGGCATGATATCATTCTCAAAGACATTTTAAATTGCATCTAAGTTAAGACAAAATTGTTTTATTTTTGTCCATTTATTGTTTTTCTCTTAATTTTTTAAAGCCAATATTCATATTTCTGTATCTGGCTCACACTTTGGTAGTGTTTTGCCTATTATATCTTATGAATCATTTTTATTTTAGTCTTTTGGTGCTATTTGAAAGTAATAAGATATATACAAATAAATATTTTTTAAAAAACTCAATATGATAGATCATTTGTCTTTTAATAGCTAAGTATAATCCACAAATAATATTGTGATTTCTGATATTACAATTTGAGGGTTGGGGATGAAGGATACAAAGTTTCAGCTTGATCCTTGGGGGCATAACGGCTATGTTCAATTGGAGTCTCAGAGTTTATCCTGAAGTGCAGTTATAATCTCACCTTCCTTCTGTCACAGCATGAGCAGGAGTGGCTACATAATTTGTGGAACTTAGTGAAAATTGAAAATGCAGTGTCTTCTCTTTAAAAATAGTTAAGAATTTTCAGATGGCAACAGAGGAAGCTTGGATCAAACATGACACCCTTCTTAGTGCAGGCCCCTGTGTGACATTGTTGGTTGTACTCCCGTGAAACCATCCCTGTCTATGGATTTGGCATTCTTGGAAATCTACATGAGGTTTGGAGGAAGTCCAACGACAGAGCCTTTAAGTTCTGACTTGTGGAATCAGAAAATATTAGTTTTGACTTGCTCCAGGCTCAAGTACAGTTTTATTTCATTTTGAGAAGTAAAGATTGACATTTAGGGGCACCTGGGTGGCTCTGTTGGTTAAACATCTGACTTTGGCTTAAATCATGATATCGTGGTTCGTGAGATCGAGTCCTCTATCGAGTGAGCTGCAGTCACACTTCAGGTGAGCCTCACTTCCCTCTTTCCCTCTCTCTCTCTCTCTCTCTCCCTCTCTCTCTTCCCCTTGCTCACTTGTGCCCTCTCTCTCTCTCTCTCTCTTAAAAAAAATTGACTTTTAAAGTGGCAAGACAAATTTCATGTAAACTGTGTATACATAATTATTACACACATATATACATCTAATTTTTACTAAAAGCACCACCACTGATGTCTATTTCACTGGAAAAGAAATTTCAAGGGATAATTCACTTAAAAGAGTACGATGTGTATTACAAAACACCTTCACATTTGTTAATCTTCTTTGAACAAACTTTACATTATTTCTTTGTCATCTGATAGGTTTACAGCACACATTTGCAATCAGCATGTATCTGTATATGTTTATACTATGAGTGTAAACAAAACCAGTAAGTATTCTTCTAGTGCTTATTTTTTTAAATGTGCCATTCTAATCTTTTTGTTTAGTTAACTAGAATATCCATAGTTGCTAAAAAAAACATTGTATTTTTACCTACTCCAACATTTATTTTCCTCTGAGCATTTATATTAATAGCATTATTGGAATTAATAACAAAAATAGGAGATTGTTAGTTTGTTATTTGCTCTTAATTACACCCATAGATGTTTTTGTTTAACCAACAAGGTACATACACAGTCTTAGAACATAGACCTAAAGTTTTTTAGGTGTGTAGTTAATTTTACACATACCTAATATTATGCAATATGGTTTTAGTTTACATCATATACTTGTTATTTCAACATGGTGAATTGACAAATGTGTGTGAAGCGCTGAATATCCATTCAAAAACAGGACAAATGAGCTAAATTATAATTGCAAAAGTGGGTAAAATTAATTGAGATCACAAAACAACCTGGAGTATTTTTTTAAAATTACTTCGAAATGCCATAGAGTTTGAATGAAATCACAAATTTTGTTACTATAATTACGTTTTATAAAAAACTAAAATCATTGATCACTGCATTCCAGAAGCATATAAACCTTAGCTATGCCAAAACTCATGGTTTAGACTTTCAGTCATTCTCTCCCCAAGCATACATGTCACAGCCAGTCTTCTCATATATTACGAAACAGATGTATCGGGACTTTCAAGAAAGTTTCAATGTCAGAAGAGATAAAATAGAAATGGATAAAGGAAAGAATCTGATAAGTGAGTTCATAGGATAAAAAAATAAAATTCCCTAAGGGAACAATTTTAAGCAGGATGCACATGCATTTGTGCATAAAAGAGATACAGAGGTTCTCATGCAATGGATACAATAAGATATGCATGGAAATTGCACATGGAAAGATTTGAGGATAAAGCAAAGAGTGGGTTTTTTGACTTGCATTCATTTGACTTCAATTTCCATTTGTTTCTAGGATATTTGTGGTCAGAGTTAGTAAAAACTAGAAGAGCAATTTGCCTGATACTACAATAAAAATATTAGAGGTGAAAACAGATAAGCTTGTTTGAATCTCAATCTTCCTACGTATGAGTTCAATGACCCTGGTCACACCACAGTATCCTTTTGAATGTAAGTCTTCTAATTTCTTAGGTCAGTGATAATATTATCCAATAACTAAGGTTCAAAAATTTAATTAAAACACTGGAAAATTAGCTGATATTCTTAATAATTATTAATAATTATATTTGTATATAATTATAAAAAATATTTATATGAATCAATAGATTCATAGCCATCAATACAACCTACCCTTAAACTGTCTATATTGATATTTTGTAATACGTATTAGCTGTTTTTCTTCAAAAAAACTATTTTTAGTATGTTTCTATTAACCAGAACTTCAAAATTTATTTTTAATTAATTCATCTTTTAAGGTATTAGAAATGCATTTTTTAATACTTGTTTAATTTTTCAGTAAGTATACTGAGAATATTTGAAATTGACTTTGATGTTTAGAGATTATGTATGAATTATGGGTTTGAAAGAGGTTTAAATTTATACTAAAACAAGAATATATAGTGCAATGTGCATTTAAAAATAAAGCTGCTTTTAATTGCTAACTTGTTTATTTCATTACAGTAATGGTTTGTCATTTTCCTATCTTTATATTTCACAGAAAATTTCAAGACAATTTTTTTCCTCTCATTATCAAAGCGAGGTGTTCCCACTTTTGACGGTATTCTTTCTTATATAGGCAACATATTTACTTTCTGAAACTGATGTAGTAATTGACAACTTATTCCCATTAAAAAGGAGAAGATAGGGCAAAAGCAAATTAAATGTAAACTGTTTTTAGATCTTAGGGATATCCTTTTACATTTTATTTTTGCTTAGAAAATTGGGTTAACAATGATACAGTTTATTGAGTTGTCACTCTACAAAGAATGTAATAAATCTCTAAGTTTTGGGCATGGTAAGAAGGAGGCAATCTTAATACATTTATACATGAAAATGACTTCTTCAGAGTCCCTCACTTGTGACTTGGCTAAAGCAATTTAGAATGAACAGATTGAAACTTAACTTTCACCTTAAATCATTGGCCTACAGTAATATTGATCTCATGAACCCTTCCTTCACAGAGAAAGCTGAAGTTATAATTACCTTACCATCCTCTAAATTCTTCAACTCAGATCTGTCCAAAGATCAGCATCAGAATCGAGGCATCATCCATACCAATTCTGTATTTTAACAAGATCCACAGGTGATTCGTATGAACATTAAAATATCTTTTAGTTTTTTTTAAGATTTTAAAGTTTATTTTGAGAGAGAAAGAAAGTGGAGGAGGGGAAGAGAGAGAGGGACAGAGAGAGGTGCCCAAGCAGGCTCTGCACTGTCAGCACAGAGCCCAATGTGGGACTCAAACTCACAAGCCATGAGATCATGACCTGAGCCAAAGTCAGACACTTAACTGGCTGAGCCACCCAGGCACCCCTGAAGGACTGATCTCTGGTAGTCTAAAGATAAGATACTTTGTGATCTGAAGGTATAATATATTGTACCCTATGTTATTAGAGGTTATACAAATATCAAAACAAAATGGACATAAAACCTAATAATATATTAGCAGTTGAATAATTTCAACAAAAGGCTCAAAAGAACATCCAAATACAACATTGGGGCTATGAAGTGGGGAAATGTTTTAAAAAATCAAAGCAAATAGAATTATTGCAGCTATTTGGGCTAAAATATTTAGTAGAGTAGAATTAAGATGAAAAACAAAAAGAGGAAAAATTACGACACAAGATACATTAAATATAATTGTGATCAAAAAGCTGTACATTTTTAAGTAAATGTAAAACTTGTAGTTTTTCCTATTAAATATGTAATAAAAATAATACTCCTAATTTTGGTGATATTGCCTTCCAGTTTTTTGGAACCTAAGTTATTCATCAGAAACATGAAATGATATCAGACAAACTAGATTTTAAACTAAAGGCTGTAACAAGAGATGAAGAAAGGCATTATATAACAATTACGGGGTCTCAGGGTGCCTGGGTGGCTCAGTCAGTTAAGTGTCTGAGTTAGTTTCGGCTCAGGTCATGATCTCACATTTCGTGAGTTCAAGCTCCACATCAGGCTCTGGGCTGATGATGGGGAGCCTGCTTGGGATTCTCTCTCTCTGTCTCTCTCTGCCCCTCTCACACTCTCTCTCTCAAAACAAAAAAATAAACTAAAAAAAATTAAAAAAAATAATTATTGGGTCTATCCATCAAGAAGAGTTAACAATTATAAATGTTTATGCACTGCATTCGAAGCACCCAAATATATAAAAAAGTTAATCACAAGCATAAGCAATCTTATTGGTAAGAATGTGGTAATTGCAGAGGACTTTAATACTCCACTTAAAACAATGAACAGATCACCTAGACAGAAAATCAATAAAGAAACAATGGCCCTGAATGATACACTGGACCACATGGACTTAACAAATATATTTAAAACTTTTCATCCTAAAGCAACAGAATACATATTCTTCTCGAGTGCACATGGAACATTCTCCAAGATAGATCACATACTGGGTCACAAAACAACCCTCAATAAATATACAAGAATTGAGATCATACCATGCACACTTTCAGATAACAATGCTAACACTTGAAATCAAACACAGGAAAAGTTTGGAAAACCTCCAAATGCATGGAGATTAAAGAACATCCTAAAACAATAAATGGGTCAACCAGGCAATTAAAGAAGAAATTAAAATATATATAGAAACAAATGAAAATGAAACCACAACCATCCAAACCCTTTCAGATGCAACAAAGGCAATCCTAAAAGGACAATACATTGCAATCCAGGCCTATCTCAAGAAACAAGAATAATCTCAAATACAAAATCTAACAGCACACCTATAGGAACTAGAAGCAGAACAACAAAGAAACCCCAAAGCCAGCAGAAGAAGAGAAATGATAAAGATCAGAGCAGAAATAAACAATAGAGAATCAAAAAAGTAGAACAGATCAATAAAACCAAGAGCTGTCTGTTTGAAAAAATAAACAAAATTGCTAACCCCCTTGCCAGACTTCTCAAAAAGAAAAGAGAGAGGACTCAAATAGTTAAAATCACGAATGAAAATGTACTTATCACAACGAATCCTTCAGAAATACAAACAATTATCAGAGAATACTATGAAAAATTGTATGCCAACAAACAGGACAACCTGGAAGAAACGGGCAATTTCCTAGACACCCACACACTACCAAAACTTAAATAGGAAGAAAGAGAAAATTTGAACAGACCCATAACTAGTGAAAAAATTGAATAAGTTATCAAATATCTCCCAACAAATAAGAGTCCTGGGCCAGATGGGTTCCCTGAGGAATTCTACCAGACATTTAAGGCAGAGTTAAAACATATCCTACTCTTACAGGAGTACTGATGCATAGGGGCACTTGTACCCCAATGTTTATAGCAGCACTCTCAACAATAGCCAAATTGTGGAAAGAGCCTAAATGTCCATCAACTGATGAATGGATAAAGAAATTGTGGTTTATATACACAATGGAATACTATGTGGCAATGAGAAAGAATGAAATATGGTCTTTTGTTGCAACGTGGATGGAACTGGAGAGTGTGATGCTAAGTGAAATAAGCCATACAGAGAAAGACAGATACCATATGGTTTCACTCTTATGTGGATCTTGAGAAACTTAACAGAAAACCATGGGGGAGGGGAAGGAAAGAAAAAAAAAAGAGGTTCGAGTGGGAGAGAGCCAAAGCATAAGAGACTGTTAAAAACTGAGAACAAACTGAGGGTTGATGGGGGGTGGTAGGGAGGAGAGGGTGGGTGATGGGTATTGAGGAGGGCACCTTTTGGGATGAGCCCTGGGTGTTGTATGGAAACCAATTTGACAATAAATTTCATATATTGAAAAAATAAAAAATAAAAAAAAAAACATATCCTACTCAAGCTGTTCCAAAAAATAGAAATGGAAGGAAAACTTCCAGGCTTATTTTATGAAGCCAGCATTACCTTGATTCCCAAACCAGACAGAGACCCCACAAAACAGGATAATTACAGACCAATATCCGTGATGAATATGTATGCAAAAATTCTCAATAAGATACTAGCAAATCAAATTCAACAGCATAAAAATAATTATTCACCATGACCAAGTGAGAATCATTCCTGGACTTCAGGGCTGGTTCAATATTTGCAAATCAATCAATGTGATACGTCATGTTAATAAAAGAAAGGATAAGAAGCACACTATCCTGTAAATAGAGGCAGAAACAGCATTTAACAAAATACAACATCACTTCTTTATAAAAATCCTCAAGAAAGTTGGGATACAAGAAACATACTTAAACATCATAAAAGCCATATATGAAAAGCCCACAGGTAATATCATCCTCAATGGGGAAAAACTGAGACCTTTCCCCCTGAGATCAGGAACATGACAGGGATATTCACTCTTATCACTGTTGCTTAACATACTGTTGGAAGTCCTAGCAGCAGCAATCAGACAACAAAATGAAATAAAAGGCATCAAAATTGAGAAGTCAAATTTTTACTTTGTACAGATGACATAATACTCTACATGGAAAACCTGAAAGACTCCACAAAAAGACTACTAGAACTGATACATGAATTCAGCAAAGTTGCAGGGTACAAAATCAGTGTACAGAAATTGGTTACATTTTTACACACCAATAATGAAGCATCAGAAAGAGAAATAAAGATACTGATCCCACTTACAATTGCACCAAGGACCATAAAATACCTAGGAATAAAGCTAACCACAGATGTAAAATATCTGTATGCTGAAAACTATAGAAAACTTATGAAGGAAATTAAAGAAGACATAAAGAAATGGAAAAACATTCTATGCTTATGGATTGGAAGAATAATTATTGCTAAAATGTCAATTCTACCCAAAGCAATCTACACATTCAATGCAATCCCAATCAAAATTGCACTGGCATTCTTCTCAAAGCTAGAACAGCAATCCTAAAATTTGTATGGAAGCACAAAAGACCTCAAATAGCCAAAGCAATATTGAGAAAGAAAACCAAAGCAGGAGGCATCACAATCCCAGACTTTAGCCTCTACTACAAAGCTGTAATCATCAAGACGGTATGGTATTGGCACAAAAACAGACACATAGACCAATGGAATAGAATGAAGAACCCAGAATTGGATCCACAAATGTATGGCCAACTAATCTTTGACAAAAGCAGGAAAGAGGATCCAATGGAAAAAAGGCAGTCTCTTTAGCAAATGGTGCTGGGAGAGCTGGGCAGCAACATGTAGAAGAATGAAACTAGACCACTTTCTTACACCATTCACAAAAATAAACTCAAAATGGACGAAAGACCTAAATGTGAGACAGGAAACTATCAAAACCCTAGAGGAGAAATCAGGCAACAACCTCTTTGACCTCAGCCACAGCAATTTCTTACTCAACACACCTCCAAAGGCAAGGGAATTAAAAACAAACATGAACTATTGGGATTTCATGAAGATAAAAAGCTTCTGCACCGCAAAGGAAATAATCAAGAAAACTAAAAGGCAACCGACAGAATAGGAAAATATATTTGCAAATGACATATTGGATAAAGGGTTATTGTCCAAAATCTAAAGAACTTACCAAACTCACCTTCCAAAAAACAAATAATCCAGTGAAGAAATAGACATGACATGAATAGACATTTTTCCAAAGAAAACATCCAGATGGCCAACAGACACATGAAAAGATGCTCAACATCACTCCTCATCAGGGAAAAACAAATCAAAACCACACTGAGATACCACCTCATACCAGTCAGAGTGGCTAAAAGTAACAAATCAGGAAACAACAGATGCTGTCAAGGATGTGGGAAAATGGGAACCCTCTTGCACTGTTGGTGGGAATGCAAACTGGTGCAGCTGCACCAGTGTCGAGGTTCCTCAAAAAATTAAAAATGGAACTACCCTATGACCCAGAAAGAGCACTACTAGAAATTTATCCAAAGGATAAAAGCGTGCTGTATTCATAGGAGCACATGTTTATAGCACACAATGTTTATAGCAGCGCTTTCAACAATAGCCAAATTCTGGAAAAAGTCTAAATGTCCATCAGCTGATGAATGGATAAAGAAGATGTGGTTTATATATACAAAGGAATACTACTTGGCAATAAGAATGAAGTCATGCCATTCACAGCAATGTGGATGGAACTGGAACGTAATATGCTGAGAGAGATAAGTCAGTCAGAGAAGGACAGATACCAAATGTTTTCACTCATATGTGGATCTTGCAAAACTTAACAGAAGACCATGGGGGAAGGGAAGGAGGAAAAATAGTTTCAAACAGAAAGGGAGGGAGGCAAACCATAAGAGACTCTAAAATACAGAGAACAAACTGAGGGTGTATGGGGGATGGGGTAGAGGGGAAAATGGGTGATGGGCATTGAGAGGGACACTTGTTGGGATGAGCACTGGGTGTTGTATGTAATCCATGAACCATGGGAATCTACCCCAAAAGCCAAGAGCACACTTTACAAACTGCATGTTAGCCAAATTGACAATAAATTATATTAAAAAAAATGGAGAAATACAAAATGATATAGAAAGTTTTGCTCATGTCTAGTGCCCAGCACCCTTATGGTCTTCAATATCATTGTTTTCCTATTTTTTGAAGTACCGAAGCCTTTATTTATACTTTAATTTCTACTGCGATAGAATATAATTTATACAATTCCTATTAGTAATATGTAATGCGCATGTTCCTTCTACTCATATTTTCCATAGTAACCAAAGCGTAATAACATCATTAAATATAATAATCGATGATATTATTTTCTATATCTTCATAATTTTAGAGTATTAAAAAATCCATCTAATATTTATTCAGCTTTATTTTCCTCCTGTGACTCCAGAAGAATGTAGGTGACTTATAAATCACACTGACACTGTGCTCCCATTTGTCACTCCGAGGGAGGTCAGAGTTACATAATTCTTGGTCTTCATGGAAAAGCACTTCCTGGAGTTTTGCAAGGCATGATCTTTGTGTACAAATGTCAGGGCCCTATGTGCTGCTGTGCTCCTTCAAGGGATTACAACTGCCTACATCTTGAAAAAACACTCAGGCTCTCCAACAGCACTGTCAGGTATTATCTGTGCCCACAAATTATTGAATGACACCATCCTCAAATAACTCTCCATATCATCTGCTCCTTATTAGAAAAAAGAGGTATGGATATCAATAATACTTCATCCTGACCATGTGTGTCAGGTAGAACTGTGAAGCACAGTGACTTTCTCCGCAGCGTCTTTCTTTCAAACACCTCTTTCATCCTCACACACCACCGGTCTTTTCAGCTGTCCCTCCTAGCAACTTCCTGCAGCTTCGAGAAGTTCCTCATCCCCATGTAGGTAGCTAGATCCCTGTCTTCATTGAAACTTCCCTGAAAGATTCTGCACACCTGACACATAGCTTAATCCCTACTTACCCACCAAAATCCCATTTTGGGTTGCCATCCTGCCTCAAGCCCTTAAGGCCAAGTGCTTTGGCGTGTTTGTAATAACCCACTGAGAAAGAAAGCCCAAGAATACAATATAAGTAAATGTCTAAATGAAAATATTTTCTTTCTTCCCAAGAAAAATTTCCCAATGATCTTTTGCATACGTGTTATCTACATTGCTATGGTAACAAAGGTATAAATTGAAAGGAAGGAATGTCAGGCCAGTGAGAGAGGACAGAAATCAAGTCTGTATATGTGTGATAACTAATCTTTGAGTAAAAGTTACCTCAGAAGGCATAGCATTTAGATGTTTGACTTAACTTCTACATTAAATTATTTATGTAAAGGAAGAAAGTGTTGTTTTTTAATGTTTATTTTGAGAGAGAGAGAGAGCAGGAGAGGGTCAGAGAGAGAGGGAGAGAGAGAATCCCAAGCAGCCCGCCCTGACAGCTCAGAATCCCAAACCTGGCTCCATCTCAGGAACCATGACCTGAGCTGAGATCAAGAGTCAGACACTTAATCTGAACCACCTAGGTGCCCTGAAAATGGTATTTGAAAGATATTTTTGCCATACATAAACTTTTATTAATTGCCCTGCTTTCTAAGTCAATGTCTGCTATTAAAAGCTTTTTTTTTTTTCATCTTAGAAATATCCTCTGACATTATTTGTCCTCAGATTATTCATCTGTAAAACATCAGGGATCAGTGGAGTGATTTTAAAAGCTCCTTCTAGCTCTGCCACTTTATGACTTTATCACCGTATAACAAAGATGTTGATGTATTTGTGAATGACTTGATTCAGGCAATAATTTATGTGTGCCAGATACAGGCAGTAGCCACAGAGGCAGGATTTCAACAGAGCTGGCTTTAAATAGCAGGTCTATCACTACAGTGTTCTCTTGTGCAAGTTACCTCAGCTTTCTGAGGTTGATTTTCTTCATCTTTAAACTGACCAACTAAGGGACATCTGGGTGGCTCAGGTGGTCAGGCGTCCGACTTCGGCTCAGGTCATGATCTCGAGGTTCATGGGTTTGAGCCACGCGGCGGGCTCTGTGCTGACAATCTCGGGGCCTGGAGCCTGCTTCGGATTCTGTGTCTCCTTCTCTCTCTGCCCCTCCCTGCTCATGCGTGCTCACGCTCTCTCTCTCTCTCTCTCAAAATACAGTAAGTCAAGATTTTGTGAGTGCTGCAATTAAATAATGTAGTGACACTTGCGAGGAGGTCTATTTATCTTTCAGGTGTAACTTTCCTGCTGAACTAGAATATACTTCACCTTTAGAAAAACACAGGCAAATGTAACAGGTAATAGAGTGAGAAATTTGCTAAAATACAAATGTAGATATGCATTTACAATATCTGTATTTTATCCGTACTTAGGCACAGATTTGGGGCTTTTGTTTTATTTCATGTGCTAAAATTCACGGATTATATAATGGTCAGTATAGAAATGGTACCTTCTTTTACATAAAAGTAATTAAGATGCTCAGAAGGTTACCATGTTCAATCTTTTGGTTTCACCTTCCTGATATTGGAAAAAGAATATTGTTTATAGAGGTCCTTCACTCCTAAAATTGCATTCTTGCATTTATGTTGGCCTTCAGGGAAAATGCAAACACATTGATTTAACTTGGTAGAAGAGGACACAACATTTTTAAATGTAATTTTTGTGTTAATGGAAATGCACCCAGAGGACCAAGGGCTGATCCACATTTTAAATCAATTTGAATGGGCAAGATTCAAATTCTAAATACCTCTTTGATTACCCATGGGGAAAAAACCTTATTTAGTATAGGTTTTAAAATGTGCACCTTAAAACATTTTAAACAATAACTGTGCTACAAACAAAGCATAATAAAAATGTCATTATTTTAGTAATATACACAATAGATAAACAACCCAATTTTAAATAAATTTGATATTGGCTTATCTGAAATACACTTTAAAAAAATACATTATTAAACAAGATTAACATGACTAACCCTGCAATGGCTGCTTTAAAATATTTAAATTGGCAGTGCATTAAAAGTAACTCAATTGTAATAAGGGTGAATAAAAAGCTTGGGTTCAGAAAATTATCTCAAATCCTTGGATTGGTTTAGTGAAAATTCTCTGCCTCTGAAATAAATGGAACAAGCAGCAAGTCAGTAGAATAGTAACTTTTTAATATGGAAAAAATGTGAAAACAGTTATTTATAATGTTTCTTTGAACTCAATTCTTTCCAGATAATTTTGGCCCAAACATTGTGGTTTTGTATACCTATTCATCAAGAAAACCTTTAGATTTCTTGGGTTGTAGTTAGGATATCAGGAGATGTTCCTGGCCTGAATAATTTTAAAGCGTAAGTGTATCCTTATTTGTGTCTTCTTTTCCCTCATCTCTATCATCAAAACTAATTTTAAGATGCTTTGATACATATCGTCACATATAGAAAACTACTATGTTGAAAGTATAAAACAGGTGATTTTTATAATCCAGTGTAATGCTGATGCAGATGTAGCTGTGTAGGACATAGAAAACTATTAGTGAATTTCACAATACACATAACGTATAATGGGCCAGGATCTCTATAGAACTAAATGGAATGTTTGAGCTTGATCCTCCAGTGCTATGTAAAGAGAAAAGGTCGATATATGATATTCAGCTACAGAGGGATTTGTGATGGCTTGCATTTATCATTATTTGTGTTCTCTTTGGATTCATTGGCATTGTATTTTTTTTCCTGAATTACAATGAAGCTGATAGTATGCATGTGAGCAGCCCCAAAGTTTAAGAAAACTTCGTCATGTTTGAGAGTTCCTTTGTAATCAGTAGTAGACATTTTATAATATGAAATAAAACTGATGTATAAATCTTGAAAATGACATCTGAAAAGAACCCCGATCAGCTGATGAAAAACAAATGGCATCTAATGTATTTTTCACATTGACTGTGGCAGTGATTTATGATGTTGTCTAAGATGCTAAATATACATCATAAATCCCTCCAACAGAAATCTTATTGTTTTCATTCATCTCTTTTCCACATGCCAGCACTTCTTTTCATAAACTTCATTGTATGAAAAGAATCATTATTTTTTTAAATGTCATTTAAATCTAGTGATTTTTACATTGGATATAAAAACCCAGTGAAAAGTGTTTTTGTTTGTTTGTTTGTTTTGTTTTTGGTTTTGTTTTTTATTTGTTTGTCTTTTAGCTTCAGTAGAGAAGGTACCCAACTGGAAACAAATGTTTCCATTTAAGATTTCCTTTCTGTAGGGAAGAAGAAAAAAAAAAAGTAAAATGTACCAGAACTCATTGTCCAGATGTCAGTTTCATCTTGTATGACACAGTCTCCTAATAGGTGAAAGAGAAAGAAAAAAAGTGAATGTGAACTTATGCCTAATATCTGCCTATTGCACTTTTAAGTCCAGTAATATTTTTTGTATATAGTCTGAGTACATTATAAATTTTATTAATAATTTTGTTAGTGATCATACTACTTATATTTACACTCATTTCTCAATATTTCCAATGAGAATGCTATGAACATGAAAAATGAAAGCATTAAGCACAGAACACAGAGATTAAGGCCGTGAATTTATTACTGTATGTCCACTTGTCTACTAATGAAAGAAAATAACGGTTTTCATCAGAGAAAAATGTAAAATATGTGTTTTGAGCATAATTTAAGAGCTATGCACCCCAGGAAACTTGTTTTATATATATATATATATATATATATATATATATATATATATATATGTATGTATTTTTTTTTCTAGTGGAGATAGCTTTCTGCAAGGCAAGAGAACTAATCATCACTGAGTAACTGGATTCAAGGATGTCCAAAGTCATGTCTGAACTTATATTTGAATCTTTTATCAAAGACAATTGCCACCAGAAGTTTGCATTATTTGTGTATTGTTGGGTTAAACATTCTGCCAAAAAAAAAATGCTCAGCTTATTGCATGGCTTTTAATGTGATTTGTGTTATTATGCACAATGGCCATGTTTACAGAACTTAAAAGCACTGTCTGTATTAGACTTCATTTCAGATTTTATAATGACATGCTTTAATTTGGGAAAAGTCTTGATAACATGAGATATGGAAAAGAAAATAAGTGTGGAGAGAAAATAAATATACAGTATTAAAGTAAGGAAGCATTAAAATAAGATAAACGTTTATAGCAAGAGTAGTGCAAAAAATGTCTTGCTAAAAAGTTTGGAAAGGTAATAAATTTGAGTTTGAAATATGAATTCTAAATTGTGTATTAAAATGTATTATATTCCAGGTTTTAGGATTCTCAACTGACAACAATAAGAAAACAATATGGAATATTTGTTTTGAGATTAAAACAAAATCAAAAGTAGATTACTGTTTATGGATTGAATCTTGATAGAATAGATATTTAAGAAGATTCCAGAACAGAAGTGGTGTTCTCAACTTCTCCACGAAGCTTCACAGCACAAGACTAAACAAAACAAATTAATTGTGAGTGGAAATATACCTTATGGGAATATTTAAAATATTAAAATAAAAGATTAAAATAAAAATATCAGTATCACTTCCACCTTGAGTATTTGTCTTAGAATATGCTTTTAAAAGTTTACTCTCCTAGAATATTTGTGAGTCAAGTTGAACATATTTATATTGCTTATTTATGTTTTGCTTGCATTCATTGTGTTCTGAGGATTAAGAAATAGAGAATAATGTATATGACATAGCCTCTGATGTGAAAATGCTCATACTGAAAAAGGAGAACAAATTGCATGCATAATACATTGTAACCATATAACTGCATTAGTTAATGTGTATTTTGTAAGTGAAAGATGAAATTTAGTTACATTGTTATAATTTAACCAGCTGTAATTACAGTTATGCTACTCTATAGATAGAGAATATATAGATCAGTCTGATAGGATATTAATATGCATGGATATTTAGTAAAGAAATTTCTCAAACACATGATTAGTTGCCAATAAGGAATATTTATTGATTCGTGAAAGAAAGAATGAATCAAAGATGTATTTTTTTTATCATCATGTTAGCTCACATACAGTGTACTCTTGGCTTCAGAAGTAGATTCCGGTAATTCATCACTTACATACAACACCCAGTGCTCATCCCAACAAGTGCCCTCCTCAATGCCTATCACTCATGTTCCACACACCCCCAAATCCCCACTCTCATCAACTCTCAGTTTATTCTCTGTATTTAAAGGTTTTCATATGGTTAGGGGTGCCTGGGTGGCTCAGTCGGTTGAGCACTAGGTTTGACTTAGGTCATGATCTCACGGTTCAGGAATTCAAGCCCTGTGTCAAGCTGTGTGTTAACAGCTCAGTGCCTGGAGCTGCTTCAGATTCTGTGTCTCCTCTCTCTACCCCTCTGCCACTCTCCCCCCCCCCCACCCGTCCTTCTCAAAAATAAAAAAAAAAAAAAATAATAAAAATTAAAAAAAAGTAACCTTAAGAGTTTCATATGGTTTGCTTCTCTCTCTGTATCTTATTTTTCCTTCCCTTCCCCTGTGGTCATCTGCTAAGTTTCTCAAATTCCACATATGAGTGAAATCATATGATATCTGTCTTTCTCTGACTGACTTATTTCCCTTAGCCTAATACTCTCCAGTTCCATCCATGTTGCTTCAAATGGCAAGATTTCATTCTTTTTTATCACCAAGTAGTATTCCACTTGTATATACACCACTCTTCTTAATCCATTCATCAGTTGATGGACATTTGGGCTTTTTTCCTTAATTTGGATAGTGTTGATAGTGCTTCTATAAATATTGTGGTGCCTGTGTCCCTTCAAATCAGGACTCCTTTGTCCTTTGGGTAAATTCCTAATAGGGCAATTGCTGGGTTGTAGGGTAATTTGATTTTTAATTATCTGAGGAATATCCACACTATTTTCCAGAGTGTCTGCACCAATGGTGTAGAAGGGTTCCCCTTTCTCCACATCCTTGCCAACGTCTCTTGTTTCATGAGCTGTTACTTTTTGCCACTCAGACTGGTGTGAGGTGGTATCTAAATGTGATTTTGATTTGTATTTCCCTGACGATGAGGGATATTGAGCATCTTTTCATATGTCTGTTTGCCATCTGGATGTCTTTGGAAAACTGTCTGTCATCTGCCCATTTCTTCACTGAATTATTTGTTTTTTGGGTCTTGAGTTTAGCAATTTCTTCATAGATTTTTGAAACTAACCCTTTATCCGATGTGTCATTTGCAAATACATTCCCTCATTTCATTGGTTGCCTTTTAGTTTTGTTCATTGTTTCCTTTGTTGTGCAGAAGCTTTTTATCATGATAAGGTCACAATAGTTAATTTTTGCCTTTATTTCCCTTGCCTTCAGAGACATGTCAAGTAAGTTATTGCTGTGACCAAGGTCAAAGAGGTTGTTGCCTGTTTTTGTCTTGTAACATTTTGATGGTTTCCTGTCTCACATTTAGGTCTTTCACCCATTTTAAATTTATTTTTGTGTATGGTGTAATAAAATGGTCCAGTTTTATTCTTCTGCATTTTGCTGTCCAGTTCTCCCAGTAAGCACAATTTGCTAGAAAGACTGTCTTTTTTCCCCTGGATATTCTTTCCTGCTTTGTCGAAAATTAGTTGACCACATATTTGTAGGTTCATTTCTGGGTTCCCTATCCTAATCCATTGGTCCATGGGTCTATTTTTGTGCCAATACCATACCATCTTGATCATAATAGCTTTGAAATAAGGCTAAAGCCCGAGATTGTGATGGATCCAGCTTTGTTTTTCTTTTTCCACATTACTTCTGTTATTCAGGATCTTTTATGGTTCCATAAAATTTTAAAATTGTCTGTTCTAGCTCTGTAAAGAATGATGGTGCTATTTTGATTGGGATTGCTTTGAATGTGTAGATTGTTTGGGGTAGTATCAACATTTTAACAATATTTGTTCTTCTAAACCATGAGTGTGGATTGTTTTTCCATTTCTTTGTGTCTTCTTCAATTTCTTTCATAAGCATTCTATGGTTTTCAGCATAGAGATCTTTTGCCTCTTTGGCTAGGTTGATTCCCAGGTATTTGATTGTTCTTGGTGCAATTGTAAATGGGATTGATTCCCTGATATCTCTTTCTGTTGTTTCATTATTGGTGTATAGAAATGCAACCAATTTCTTTACATTGATTTCATATCCTAAGACTTGGCTCAATTCATGTATCAGCTCTAGCAAGTTTTTGGTGGAGTCTTTTGGGTTTTCCATGTACAGTGAAAGTTTGACTTCTTTGCCAATTTAGATGCCTTTTATTTCATTTTGTTTTCTGATTGCTGAGTCTAGGACTTCCAACACTAACTTAAACAAAAGTGGTGAGAATGGATATCCCTGTTGTGTTTCTGATCTCACGGGAAAGCTCTCATATTTTCCGCACTGAGGATAATGTTAGCTGTGGGTAGTTCATGTATAGCTTTAAAGACGTTAAGGTATATTCCTTCTCACCCTACCTTCTTGAGGGTTTTTTTTTTCAAAAAAGGATGCTATATTTTGTCAAACACATTTTTCTGCATCTATTGACAGTATCACTTGGTTCTTTTCTTTTCTTCTATTAATGGGATGTATCACATTGATTTATTTGTGAATATTGAACCAGCCCTGCAGTCCAGGAATGAATTCCACTTGATTATGGTGAACAATTCTTTAAGGTACTGTTGAATTCAATTTGCTACTATCTTGCTGAAAATTTTTGCACCTAGGTTCATCAGGGAGATTGGAGATTGGCCTGTAATTCTTTTTAGTGGGGTCCTTATCTGATTTTGGAATCAAGGTAAAGCTGGCTTCAGAGAATGAGTCTGGAAGCTTTCCTTCTGTTTCTATTTTTTGGAACAGCTTGAGAAGAATAGGCATTAACTCATCTTTAAATGTCTGGTAGAATCCTCCTGGAAAGCCATCTGGCAGAGGATCTTATTTGCTAAGAAATTTTTGAGAACCAGTTCAATTTCTTCACTGGATATGGGTCTGTTCAAAGCTTCTATTTCTTCCCTTTTGGATTTTGGTAGTGTGTGAGTATGTAAGCATTTGTCCCTTTCTTCCAGATTGTCTACTTTTTTGGCATATAATTTGCCATAGTATTGTCTAATGATTGTATTTCTGTGATGTTGGTTGTGATCTCTCCTCTTTCATTTGTGATTGTATCTATATGGGTCCTCTCTCTTCTCATTCTCAGAAGTCTTACTGGGGATTTATCAGTTTTGTTTATTCTTTCAAAAAAACAGCACTTAGATTCATCGATCTGTTCTACTGTTTTTTGTTTGTTTTGTAGGGTTTTTTTTTTTTTTGTGTGTGTGTGTGTTCTTTTATTCTATATTGCTTATTTCTGCTCTAATCTTTACCATTTCTCTTCTGCCACCTTTGGGCTTTCTTTTCTGCTGCCTTTCTAGTTCCTTTAGCTGTGAGGTTAGGTTCTGTTATTTTAGACCTTTCTTGTTTCTTGAGATAATCTTGAACTGCAATATATTTTCCTCTTAGGACTGCCTTTGCTGCATCCCAAAGGGTTTGGACTGTCATATTTTCTTTTTCATCTCATTCTATATATTTTTATATTTTTTAATTTCTTCTTTAATTTCCTGGTTGACCCATTTATTCTTTAGTAGGATATTCTTTAACCTCCATGTATTTGGGGGTTTTCCAAATTTTCATTCATTTCAAGTTTCAGAGTGTTGTGATCTGAAAATATGCATGGAATATCTCAATCCTTTCATATTTGTTGAGGGCTGTATTGTGGACAGTATGTGATCTATTTTGGAGAATATTCCATGTGCATTAGAGAAGAATGTGTATTGTGCTGCTTTGGGATGAAAAGTGCTGAATATATTTGTTAGGTCCATCCAGTCCAATGTGTCATTCAGATCCATTGTTTCCTTATTGGTTTTCTGCCTACTTGATCTGTCCATTGTTGTAAGTGGAGTATTAAAGTCCCCTACAACCATGGTATTATTATCTATACATTTATTTATGTTTGTGATTAGTTGATTTATATATGTGGGTTCTTCACAGTGGGGGCATGAACATTTACAATTGTTAGCTCTTCTTGATGGATAGATCCCTTAATAATGATATAATGCCCTTCTTCATCTCTTGTTACAGTCTTTGTTTTAAAAATCTAGTTTGTCTGATATAAGTATGGATACTCTGGCTTTATTTTGATGACCAGTAGCATGATAGATGGTTCTCCATACCCTCACTTTCAATCTGCAGGTGTCCTCAGGTCTAAAATGAATCTCTTGTAGGCAGCATGTAGATGGATCTTGATTTTTTATCCATTCTGATACTCTGTGTCTTTTGACTGGGGCAGTTAGTCCATTTACATTCAGAGTGATTATTGAAAAATATGGATATAGTGTCATTGTGTTGTCTGTAGGTTTCGTGTTGTGGTGATGTCTCTGGTCCTTTGTAGTTTTTGCTGCTTTCCACTCAGAGCCCCCTTAAGATTTTCTGCAGGGCTGGTTTAGTGGTCATGAATTCCTTTAGTTTTTGTTTGTCTGAGAAAGTCATTATCTTTCCTTCTATTCTGAATGACAGCCTTGATGGATAGATTCTTGACTGCATATTTTTCCTATTCAGTGCATTGACTATTTCCTGCCATTCCCTTCTGACCTGCCAAGTTTCAGTACACAGGTTTGCTACTCCCCTGTAGGTTAAGGCCTGTTTGTCCCTAGCTGCTTTCAGGATTCTCTCTTTATCTCTATATTATACCAGTTTCACTATGATATATCATGATGTTGACCAGTTTTTGATGATTTTGAAGGGAGTTCTCTGTACCTCTTGGACTTAGATGCCTGTTTCCTTCCCCAGATAAGGTAAGCTCTCAGCTATAATTTGTTCAAATAAACCTTGTGCTCTTTTCCCTTGCTCTTCTTCTTCTGGAACTCCTATGATATGAATATTATTTTGTTTTATGGAATCACTTAGGTCTTTAATTCTCCCCTTGTGGTCTAACAATTTCCTTTCTCTCTTTTTTTCAGCTTCATTATTTTCCATAATTTTATCTCCTATTTCACCTATTCTCTCCTCTCCTTCTTCCATCCTTGCTGTCACTGCATCTAGTTTATTTTGCATCTCATTTACAACATTTCTTCATTCATCATGACTATTTCTTAGGCCTTTGATCTCTGCAGAAATAGATTCTCTGCAGTCTTCTGTGCTTTTCTCAAGCCCAGTTATTACTCTTCTATTATTCTGAATTTTTGTTCAGATATATTATTATATGAGTTTTGAGCAAATCTCTGTCTCTCATTACTCCCTGGAATTTCTTTTGAGGAGAATTTTTCCTTTTCATCATTTTGGCTAAGTTTCTGTCTTTTACATGCTTTAATAGCTTCTTATGTGCCTTGTTTCTCGAATACTACTATATTAAAAAGTGGTCATATACCTAAGGGCCTGGCACTTCAGGAAGTGTTTTTCAAGTTCCAATCTGTTGTGTGCACTCTGTTGTTGAGTATTTGGCTGCTCTATCCCACTGGTTAGTCTTCAAACAAAGCTCCTCCTTACTTATAGTGGTGGATAGTTTAGACTTTCCACCAGGTATGCTTTGATTTGTTCATTGAAGTAACCCTGGAAGAAAGGAAAGGGCCAGGGACCTGATCCCATACAAATAGAACAAAGAAAGAGGCAACAGAAAAAGTAGAGAATCAAGGAAACTATAAGGCTTGATACAGAGAGAAAAAGGAAGATAAAGAAGGAGGAGATACAAAAGAGGTGCAAAAAGAATAGAGTAAAAATGCCCAATTAAACAGAAAAATAAAGCTGAGAAAGAAAAAAAAACCTATATGTATATCTATATCTATATCTATATATCATCTATCTCTAATTGACCAAAAATACAATCAGAAACATGAGCCTGATTCCAAAGGAACAAAAATAAGAAAGCAGAAAGAAAAAGAAGAGGAAAGATAAAAGAGGTAAAGAAAAGAGAGAGAGAGAAAAGGAAAAAGCATGGACTAATATACAAAACCTTAGGACTATTGTCTGTTTGTGCCTGGGACTGGTGACTGCTGGTCTGGAGGAGAGACCCTCTGGTTTGGTGAGTGTCAGTCCAGCTCTAGTAGATAAGCAGTTGTCAGGCATGGTGTGGCGGGGTTTGTGTCAGTGAATCTTGCCTCCACTAGGGGCCCGCTGTGTTTCTCCCTGAAGTCCCATTGTGTCGGTGTTGGGGAGAAAAATGGCGGCACCCCAACCTCTCTTCCCTGGACTGGGTGTCCCAAACCACTCTGTTCAGTCAGCCTTCGCAGAGTAGTGCAGGCAGCTGGCTTGTCCTGCTCCACAGTCTTCTGCACCTTAGGTACTCTGCGGGGATTCAAAATCCAATGTTTTTTGTTTTTTGTCTTTTGGTTATTTTTAATAATGTTTTTATTTTGGAGAGAGACAGAGAGAGAGAGAGAGCACATTATCTGGGGAGGGGAGAGAGGGAGACACAGAATCAAAAGCAGGCTGCAGGATCTGAACTCATGAATGTTGAGATTATGACCTGAATCAAATCTGGGCGCTTAACCAACTGAGCCACCCAGGTACTCTGATGTCTTAAAGGATCCCACATCACATGAACCCTGCTCTGGGGTAGCACCACGCAGCCCTGGCACCTGCAGGATCTTTTGTCCTTTTGGGGGGCAATATATCCTTTTCCCACAGTATTCGAGGAAGGGGACTGTTCTCTCCTAGTGTGCCCTAGATCGCTACTGCCTCTCAGGGCTGGCTCCCCTCCCCCCATGCGCATACATGTTGCATACTTTGGTCCAGAAAAAATTGTGCACTTTTGATAACTCAGATCTGCAGCTCCTAAGTCTGTTTGCAAAGTAGAGACTGGTACTTTCTATACTTTTCATTCCCCAGCCCATGGTCTCTGGAGAGGTTTTTCTCTTGTCCTAACCCAACCCTTGTCAGACACCTCTGTTCTGACAAGCTGTCTCCCTCCACCTGTGGAAATTTTTCTGTCATTCCACAGACAGATTTCCTGATAGTATTCTGACCTCAGTACAGCTGTGCTTGAGGGATGAGGGAAATCCTGGTCCCCCTACTTTTCTGCCATCTTAACTCCTCCTCTCAAAGTTGTATGATTGATTTAGAGTGATATGCAAAATAATTTATTAATACTGTTGTGGTGGCAAAGATTATGTGGCTTTAGATTTGTGGGAGTCAGTGGAAAGTAGGGTAAATAGTATGTCTTTTAAACTTTGGAAAAACAAGTTTATTAGAAGGACATATAGAACCTTCCTATCTGAAAAACTTCCTGGTTTCTTTACTTATATCCATAAGAGCCAGTGAGAGTGCCATTAGAGCCAAATAAAGAGAGCTTATGCCAAAATACTAGCTGAAAAGCACATAGTGGTATTTATTGTCAGTGAAAGTAGAAATTAATCTTTAGAGATTGCTAGAAAGTTTCTCTATGTCAGGCCTAATTTCTCCTTCCTCTAGATGCTCAAGTTTTTAAAATAATTTGTGGTGCTCTCAATAATGAGTCAGGCAAAATAATTGTGAATATAATAATGTACATAATATTGGGTATGTATATATCCAATGTATATATTATGTGTATTTATACTCGTATTTTTATTTTTGTTTTGTGGGCTCTCTCGGTATTATAAATACTGTATAAAATTAGACATTTAAATCAATGTTGCACAGCATCTGAGCATCTGAATGTTACCCTAAAGTGGTTAGCTAATCTTTCATCAATTATGGGCAGCCCGAGTTCATTTTTAAAAATTAATGAACAGCTTTTTTGTCCTCAAGTAATATATAAATTCACCATATGAAAAGTGGAACTCTAAAATTTCCTATTTCACCTTTGAAAAATTCTGAACCCATTCTTGTTATTTTTAAAAGCCTGAAACTCTTTATTTAATCTGAGAATTTAGGTAAACTATCAAAAATAAATTATTTCCACTTTAATGAGAAGAAAATACTAGATGGCAAAATCTACTTTTAGGAAACTACTTCTTGTTAAGAAGGAAGAAGTTCCCAAACAATTGTGCATCAGGAGTGTTGCATCTCATTGCTCAGTGAAGAGCTAAGTTTCCCTTTTCCCTTAACCGTGTCCAGGGCCATGCTTCCATTCTCCACCCAGGCCCATTCCACTACATATTGAAATTACCATTTCTCTGAAGTGAGCCAAAGCGATTTTTTCCCAACATGCCGGAAACCTTACTTATGACATGTTATTTACTATGGTAAATAAAACAGATTATTCTCCCTAAGATTTAAATAGCAACATTAACTTTTTTTGCATCCTGGCTTAGTAGTTCACAAAGGCAATGTTAGTAATTAGCATTTTTTCACTGTTAGTGTTTAAATATTTATGATTCTTGTGCTCTGCTCCACCTTTTTTATATTCAAGTGCTATTTTGCACAAGATGAAAATTGAACATAGTTGAAAGGAAACTCTATATTATGCTTCATACCTCTATTTGAGACAGTTACTAGCTCTTCCTTGAGGTTGACCTGCCCTGATGCTGCACCGATTCAAATTATGTAGTCAAGCCAGTAATGTCCTCCAAAAGATCAATCCAATCAGCTAACTTCTAACTTCTTCCTAGCTCATGCATGCTGCCAAACACAAATGTTATCATGGGACAGTAACTATGGTGATTGCTTTAAAGTTATTGTAAGTAGAATGTTGGGGAAGAGAGAGGCAGGCAAAACTGCCTCAGCAATAAACTAAGAATAAAACAATTTGATTTCAAT
Organism: Lynx canadensis; assembly: GCF_007474595.2. NCBI lineage: Eukaryota > Metazoa > Chordata > Mammalia > Carnivora > Felidae > Lynx > Lynx canadensis. Next base: position 93,974,363 of record NC_044306.2, read on the forward strand.
TAGGAGAAAAATAGAATAGTGTTTCACCACCTTCTCACCAAGAGACATAATGTTCCACTGCAGAAGTATGTTTGGAAAAAGTTATATATGTCTCTCTCTCTCTCTCTCTCTCTCTCTCTCTATATATATATATATATATATAATGGATGAGTAGGCATATATAATTTTACATAAAATTAGATGAATGGGCATTAAGATTTCCAAGTATCGTGTACTCCTGTTTAAGTGCTATAAACAGTTTGAAGTTTTAAGTAATGGTATAACTGAGATTAGTATCCCAGTTTGAATGTTTTATGCTTAGTCCATCTGCTTAATTTAGCATATAAGAAAAGAGATAATATACTGGGCCCATTCTTTCTATATGCATCAACAGAGAATAAACAAGGAAAATATTTTCAGTGAGAAGTTCAGGAAGGATGTCTAGATGCAGAATTCTTGCACCTATAATGCTACTTATGTATGTGTCTGTGTATGAGTAAGAGATTAAGTGATAGACACATGATTGATAGATATATAGATAGATGATAGATAGATAGATAGATAGACCTCAGTATGTCTCTTTAGCCTGAGCCAAAAAAGAAAAGCAATAATTAGACCAGCTGTCCTGGTTTTTCTTATAAAACTAGATTAAAGGATGCCAACAAATCGGATTACACTTTGAGATTAGCCATCTGAAATTAACTGTCTCTTTTTCTCTGCTTTCGCTCAAGACAATTATGACCACTCCAGTTTGGATCATAGACCTTAATGTCAACAAATTAGCAGGAGGCAATCAATAGCCCAGCTTCATTTTGAAATGAAATATTGGATCATTTTGGAGCAATTTGAGCAACAACAACAACATAAAATTTGGGGTTGGTGCTTCTGCTTTTTGTTTCCCAAAAGAATAAAGAGGGGCTGGGTATAAAAATAATCCATCCCCATTGGAGGTATCTTAACATAACAGGAAAATCCATGCTTCAGAAAGCCAAAACCCTTAAATAATGTTTGACGATCAAAACCTACACACTTAAAGTAGTATTTTCTTCATTAATACTGAATTTGATTTTCTAACTGTGTCTTACTTTCTGTCTCTATTTCTAGTTTTTGTTCCCTTCTTCCTAGTAGACAGAGAACACTTATTTCTAATATATCATTAGTGATAAATGTAATTACAAGTTTAGAGCACTGTGGCAAGCTGAATATTGTCACCCCTAAGATGTTCACATCCTAATCTCTGAGACCTATAAATATGTTACCTTACATCAGTCTTTATCAGAAGGAGACAGAAAGGTTAGTCAATAGTAAGTGATGAGACAACAGAAGAGGCAGGTTGGAGGGACGTGAGAAAGTGACCATGAGATGAGGAATGCAGATGGCCTCTAGAAATGGGTAAAGGCAAGGAAACATGTCTTCCAAAGCCTCCAGAAGACACACAGTCCTTCTGGAATCTTGATTTTAGATTTTAAGCTCCAGTACGGTGAGAGAAAAAAAAATTGGTCCAGGGACTGAAGGTTATTTGATAGAGCAGCAATAGAAAATGAATACAACTACCAAAGGAGATTCAAAGACAGAAATCCCTTTTTAGCTCAATGACTGAAGAATTCACTGGAAGGAAAACTATAAGTGAATAGTTTTTTGAATGGTTTATAGGATTTCATTTGATGCATATTGATGGAGTTGTGCTCTTCTGTTGCCCTGACCTTAATAATCAAAGACTGCTATGTGTGCTACTAGTTTTGAATTATAAGTGATCTAAAATCGCTTATTGGTAGTAGTTCAATGTTACTTGAGTGAATTAAAGCAAGAGTGAATGAACATATAGGTGTCTTGTAAGGAAATAATATAAATATCATTAAAATGGCAATTAACACTACATGGATAGAAAGTATTATAAAGCACAACAAGGGTAGAAGACTAGATATTGAGACTCATTTAATAATTATCAAAATCATATATCTGGGTCTCATTTTCTTGATTTGCAAACTGAGAAGACAGAAGTAGATGTTCTGTATGATGTTATTTCATATAAAGTAGAAACCTAATAAAGGTACTTTAAAGCATAGTAATAATTAAATTTTTCATTCATCTGATATTTGTAACAAAAATCATATTTTAAATTTTAATACACATATAGTTTATCTTGCTATATTGTTACTAAGCAGATTTTCTATTACTAGATATGGAGTGTGGCTCTGAGAGTAAGCATTTCCATCAACTTCCTAAATCATGCTGAGATTTACGTTTAAAATACAGATTACCCGGCTTTGCCCTTTAATGTCGATTTCATTGTCTTTATGAAAGCACTGAGCCTGCAATTTTATTAAGTGTGTCAGGAAATTCTTAGTCTCCAGAAGTTTAGGAATCATTGCACCAGAGCATTTAATCCATATTTTTGACCTACTAATTACTAATCAGGCAAAATAGCTTTAAAAGCATCAAACCATTTATTATCAGCACAGACACCATGCGGTAACTGATCAAATTGTGTACACTCTGAGAAAAATTTACTGAGGCTGCGATTTTTTGTTTTCCTTCAGGTCTAAGGAGAAAGCTTAATTAAAGCTAGCAAAAAATATGAGAAGAAAGCTGTCAGTAAAAGCAAAAGAATAACACAACTGAAGTAAATATGTTTTTGAGCATTTTTAACGATTTTTTAATTGAGATATTAAACTTTTGAGCAAACATTCAGATTTGTGTATGTATATGCGTGTACACACATAAATAAAAACCCCTCACTCCCAATGACTACTCTCAAATATTTTAAAGTCATGGAGGGGCGCCTGGGTGGCTCAGTCGGTTAAGCGGCCGACTTGGGCTCAGGTCATGATCTCGCGGTCCGTGAGTTCGAGCTCCGCGTCAGGCTCTGTTCTGACATCTCACAGCCTGGAGCCTGTTTCAGGTTCTGTGTCTCCCTCTCTCTGACCCTCCCCCATGCATGCTCTGTCTCTCTCTGTCTCAAAAAAAAAAACGTTAAAAAAAAAGATTTAAAGTCATGGAATCAATCTCATTTAGAACTGCATTAAAAACTGTAAGACACCTAGGAATAAACCTAACCAGGGAGGTAAAAGATCTGTACTCCAAAAAACTATAAAACGGTTATGAAAGAAACTGAAGATGAGACAAAGAAATGGAAAAATAAGGGCACCTGGGTTTCTCAGTCGGTTAAGCATCTGACTTCAGCTCAGATCATGATTTCAAGGTTTGTGAAATCAAGCCCTGCATCGAACTCTCTGCTGTCACTACAGAGCCCACTTCAGATCCTCTATGCCCCTCTCTCTGTGTCTCTCTCCCACTTGCTGTCTCTCTCTCTCAAAAATAAACAAAAACATTAAAAAAATCCATGCCCATGAATTGAAAGAACAAATATTGTTAAAATGTCTATACTACCTAAAACAATCTACACATTTAATGCAATCCCTATCAAAACACCACCAGCATTTTTCACAGAGTTAGAACAAACAATCTTAAAATTTGTGTGGAATCACAAAAGACCTTGAAAGCCAAAGCGATCTTGAAAAAGAAAAGCAATGCTGGAGGCATCACATTCTGGACTTCAAGTTGTATTACAAAGCTATAGTCATCAAGACAGTATGGTACTGGCACAGACACATTGATAAACCCAGAATGAGCCCACTATTATGTGCTACATTAATCTTCAACAAAACAGGAAAGACTAACCAATGGAAAAAGATAGTGTCTCCAACAAATGATGTTGGGAAAGCTGGACAGCAACATGTAAATGAATGAAACTAGACCACTTTCTTACACTATACACAAAAACAAATTCAAAATGAATGACAGACCTAAATGTGAGAAAGGAAACCATCGAAATCCTAGAGGAGAACATAGGCAGTAACCTCTTTGACATCAGCCATAGTAACTTCTTACTAAACATGTCTCATGAGACAAGGGAAACAAAAACAAAAATCTGCTATTGGGACTTCATCAAGATAAAAAGCTTCCACACAGAGAAGGAAACCACCAATAAAACTAAAAAGCAAACTTTGGAATAGGACAAGATATTTGAAAATGACATATTGGATAAAGGGTTAATATCTAAAATCTATAAAGAACTCATCAAACTCAACACACACACACACACACACACACACACACACCAAATAATCCAGTGTAAAAATGGGCAGAAGACACAAATAAACATTTTTCCAAAGTAGACATCTAAATGGTTAACAGACATATGAAAATATGCTCAACATCACTCATCATCATGAAAATACAAATCAAGACTACAGTGAGATATCACCTCTCACCTGTTAGAGTGGCTAAAATTAACAACACAAAAAACAACAGATGTTGGTGAGGATGTGGATAAAGGAGAACTCTCTTACACTGTTGGTGGGAATGAAAACTGGTACAGTCACTCTGGAAAACAATGTGCACATTCCTCAAAAAGTTGAAAAAGAATTACCCTACAATCTAGCAATTGCACTACTAGTTATTGATTCAAATGATACAAATACCAATTACCAATTTAAAGTATTTCAAATACCTAATTTTTATAGCAGTATATTAATAATAGCAAAAGTATGAAAAGATCTCAAATACCTATTGACTGACGAAAGCATAAAGAAGGGTGAGATATATATATATATATATATATATATATAGAATAATATTCTATATATTCTATATATATATTCTATAGATTCTATATTCTAATATATTCTATATTCTAATATTCTATATATGATATTCTATCATATATATATATATATATATATATATATATGTGTGATAGAATATTATTCAACCATGAAAAAGAATGAAATCTTGCAATGACCTGGATGGAGGTAGAGTATATTATGCTAAGTGAAATAAGTCAGTCAGAGAAAGACAAATATCATATGATTTCACTCATGTGGAATTTAAGAAACAAACCAAATGAACATGGAGGTAAAAAGAAAGGCAAACCATAAAGCTAAGTCTCCATAGAGAACACACTGAGGGCTGCTGGAGGGGAGGTGGACAGGGGGATTGGACAAATGGGTGATGGGCATTAAGGAGGGCACTTGTTGGGATAAGCACTGAGTGTTATATGTCAGTGATGAATCACTAAATCTTACCCGGGAAACTAATATTTACTGTATGTTAGCTAACTGAAATTTAAATAAAAGTTTGGAAGATAAAATTGAAGGACAAAAGCAGAAATATGGAACCAACTGTGCTGTATTTTTCTTGCTGTTATTTCTTACAAAGTATAAACTCTTACTGATCAAAGCAATATAAAAAAATGCCTTCAAAAGAAAATAATTAGAATTCAAAAGTGTTCTTTGATTTAGTCTATTAATGACAGTACCTGTTTCCCCTCTTCTTGATTATGAAAAGAATGTACAATATCCTGTGGTTAACACAGATCTTTAGGACAAATGGATATTGTTTTATACCTCCAGCCTCATACGAGTAGAGGGATTGTTGAGTGAGTGACTCATCCTTGATTTAAAATGGCCTTTTTTCTTCCTGGGAATGATGATATGTGTTGCAAGCATAAGAGGATAAGTACTGAAAAGTGCAGTTTTATTTGTGTCCATTATTCTAAAAGTCTCTCTTCTATTACAGGTTAAAAATGGAAACCTAAAGTGTAGTTTTGTTTGGCCTAGGATTTTTAATCCAGAAGTGGTATTTTATAGATTAATCTATACTTTAAAAATATTTTAGGACTGTGTCAGTGCCTCCTGAGTGCTTTACTTACATAAAAAAAATAGCATAAAATACTATCCATAAGAATAGACAATTTCCTTTCCTCACAGTTTGGTCTAATTCCAGATGCTTTAATGTCTTATATTATCAGTCCTGCTGTCCAAGTCATACCAGAATTGCAAATGGGCACATAGAAATAAATCATTTAAAGTAACTGCACCTAAGAGCACTTCTCGCTAGCACTAAAATACCCTGGATGCCAAAAATGCTACAGTAGTGACTTTCAGGCAAGAAAATACACTTTTTTAATTTAATTATTCTTCATATTATCCTGGGCAACTTGGTTATTAGAGCTGTATTTAAGGTGCAGAATTCATGTCAAAAAGATCAAGTTTACCAGCATCTTTAGCAGAAACAGATATAACAACTTTTTAAACACCAAGAGAATACCACAAACTAAATCATTCTGACTTACAAGAAAAGAAACCAAGAAAATAATTTTAGAGATATTAAAATGCACCATACAGTGTCCTTGAAAGAATAGCTTTATTTTTGACTAATGAAATGTTACAAGTTGTTTTTGACACATTATCCTATAAAACAGATAATTATAGATCCCTATAAATGTAACAACAACCCCTCTACGACAATGAAGTCGAGTTTTTAGTAACTGGAAGATTCAGATGACAGAACATTCAAGTGTAACATAGCAAGGCTATAGCTTGATTGAAAAAGTAGCAAATGTCATTTGTATTAACTATTATATAGAAAGAGATGGTCGTTTTGTGATTTGGACAGCATTCATGATTGTGTCTGTGTTCAGCACTGATTATGAAACAATCTGAAATGTTCTTTGATCCTCAGGGCCACAGAGGGGACTTGTCTGATGTTGGTGTCCTGTGAAGGTGTTTGTGTTTAACAGGAGAACACAACAGCATACCTATGTCTATCAGGCCAATTTCTCACACTGAAACCTGATTGTGCCAGAATAGTTTCTAGCTATCAAGCTCCACTCTTTTCTTTCTCAAAAATTTTCAGTAATGAATCACATGTATGTTCTTAGAACAGATCCTGCTTGTTAATGATATATTATTCTTTGGAACGGGTTCTATTTGTTAATGATATATTATTCTTGGTATGTATGACTGCCCTTTATATTTTTTAGTTGTCATTTATTTTCATAATAATGTTTGGATGGTAATTGGTTTTCCCAATATTCTTGTCTAGTGTTGAAAGCAAGTTTATATTGACTTCACAATATAAGTTGCAAACCATTCCCTTTTTTGAATCTTATTAAAAAAGTTTGTATAAGTTTATATTAACTTCTACATTTTTTAAATAAAAAGCATTCAACAGTGAATCTATGTGAGTTTTATTTTACTTTGGAAGAATATATTATGCGTCGATTCTATTTTATATACAATTGTCTCTTTATCTGTTTTTTTTAAATAATTTTCCCAAAGAATTTTTCCTTACTCTTATTATTGTAAAATTACTGGTATAATAATAATATTTTATGTCTGTTTAATATCGTAGAATTATAGTGGTGCCCATTTTCATTACATATTTTGGTAATTCCTTGTTCATTGTTTTTCCAGATCTCCTTGCTATGATTATATTGATTTTATTAACATTTTTAAAGAATTGGATTTGCTGGTTTTCTTTATTGTGTATGTTTTGTCTTCTTTTTGTTATTTTCTTAATTTTCATATCTTTGGGTTTTATTTGTCCTTTTTTTCCCTGCTCTATTGATGGAAGAATAGATCATCTATTTTGAGCTTTTCTCTTTTTCCCTCATATATCCATTTAATGCTAGAAAGATATTGAAATTTTAAATCTGTACACACCAAATAATTATTTCTAGCGTAGTAACCCTATACTAATGTGAACTACCCCATATAGTGTTTTTTTTTGTCTTATTTTTTACTTTGTCTTATATTAGAACATCAGCTTTCTTTTATTTACTTTACTATGGTATGTTTTTTATAGACTTTTATCTGGGTCTGTATGTTTAATGATGTGTCTCTTGTAAATAGTATTTACTTGATTTTTTGTTATTTGTCCTTTTTTTTACAGCTTGATAGTCTTTGTCATTTAGTTACAATTTTTAATTTATTCATATTTAATTTAGCTATTATATATTAAATTTTATGTGCACCATGTTATTATTTTACTTTTTTTTTTCCTGTTTAAGTCTACTTCTTTTTTGTTCCATTTGCTCTATTCTTTTCATTTATAAATTTGTTATTCTTGCTTTTAGTTTTTAGCTTATTGTTTCTCTATGTTCTTCTGAATCTTCTCTCTATGCTTTAAGTTATCCTAGAGATGACAACATGCATCCTTCACTCATTCAATTCTAATTCAGGGGCGCCTGGGTGGCTCAGTCGGTTAAGCGTCTGACTTCAGCTCAGGTCATGATCTCGTGCATATCTTTTATTATTCTCTCATTTTAATCTGAAAGATGTCCACTTAGTAATAAAATATTTCAGTTGCAGGGGTGCCTGGGTGGCTCAGTAAGTTAAGCATCTGATTTCGGCTTAGGTCATGCTCTCATAATTTGTGAGTTTGAGCCCCGTGTTGGACTCTGTGCTGACAGCTCAGAGCCTGTAGCCTGTTTCAGATTCTGTCTCCCTCTCTCTCTGCCCCTCCCCCACTCACGCTATGTCTCTCTTTCTCTGAAAAATAAATAAACCTCTACAAAATTCTAATTCAGATTAGTATGACTTCTTCCTCTGTAATGTCAGAATATTAGATGGAATAATACATCTAGTATGTTTAACCCCTTCTACCTACTGCTTTATTTTTATCTTACATTTTACTTTTACATATATTTTAAGATTAAAAAAAACAGTAGTAATATTGTTAATGTAGGTTTTAGCAAGTGTTCATTTATGTCTATCCACATAATTTTCCTTTTCATTGCTCATTTTTTATAAATTTTTGTGTTTTCTGCAATAATTATTCTTATTCTACTTGAAGATCTTTCTAGTAAAAATTTATTGAAATTTTGGTGGCAGTTTCTGTCCTATTTGAAAAATCGTTTATTTTGTCTTCAATTTTGAGGGCTTGTTTTGGGTGGAGGTTTTACCTAACACTAAGTTCTAGGTAATCTGGTATTCCCATTCAGCTCTTTCCAACACTTCATTTATTTAATTCCCTTTGGTTTCATTTAAAAATCAGACCTCAGCTTGTGAAACCTTTTGAGTTGGTGTATCTCTATTCCTACTCATTCCATCCATTGCCCTACAATTTGGTTTTAAGATTTTCTCTTTGTCTTTTCTTCAATAAATCAAAGATATATTAAGGTATACCCCATGTTTTCTTTTTTTCCCTTATGATTTTTCCTTGGATTTGACTTAACTTACTGCATTTATGGAGGAACGTCTAACAAATCTGGTAAATTACATAGTCATCATAGTCATCATCTGTGTATTACTTTTGCAATATCCTCTCCCTCTTTAATTTCTAAGGCACAAATTATATATCTCTTAGGTCTTTCCATTAGTGTCCTCCATTTTCCTCTCATTATTTTTCTTATTGTCTTCCCTCTGGGTGCTTCAATTGGGTTCTTTTCTATCAACATATTGTTTTTATTTACTACTCCTACTGTATGCTATTTGTCATCTGTTATTAAAACCTGCTAAGAAGAACCATATAATCCTCTCAATAGATACAGAAAAAGCATTTGACAAAGTACAGCACCTATTCTTGATAAAAAAAACCCTTTAAGAAGTAGAGACAGAGAGGAAATACCTCAACATCATAAAGACCATATACAAAGCCCAACAGTTAATATCTTCCTCAATGGGGAAAAACTGAAAGCTTTTCTTCTAAGGTCAAGAATAAGATAGGGATATCCACTTTCACCACTGTTATCTAATGTAGGCCTTGAAGTCCTAGCCTCAGCAAAGCAACCATACAACTAAAAGAAATAGAACACACACAAATCAGCAAGGAAGAATTCAAACTTTCACTATTTGCAGATGACATGATAGAACTAGAACTGATATACAAATTCAGTAAACTCAAAGGATACAAAACCAATGTCTATACACCAAGAATGCAGCAGAAGAAAGAAATCAAGGAACTGATCCCATTTAAAATTGCACCAAACCCTATAAGATACCTAAGAAAAACCTAACTGAAGAGGTAAAAGATCTATATTCTGAAAACTATAGAACACTTATGAAAGAAATTGAAGATGAGCCAAAGAAGTGAGAAAACATCCCAAGCTCATGTATTGGAAGAACAAACCTTGTTAAAATGTCTACACTACCCAAAGCAGTCTGCAGATTTAATGCAATCCCTATCAAAATACCATCAGCATTTTTCACAGAGATACAACGAACAATCTTAAAATTTGTATGGAACCACAAAAAGACATTGAATAGCCAAAGCAACCTTGAAAAAGAAAAGCAATGCTGGAGGAATCACATTCTGGACCTCAATTTATATCACAAAGCTGTAGTCATCAAGACAAATGGTACTGGCATAAAGACAGACACATAGACTAATGGAACAGAATAGAAAACCCAGAAATGGACCCACAACTATATGGCCAACAGAGAAGAAAAGACTATCCAATGGAAAAAAAGACAGCATCTTTAACAAATTGTGTTTGGGAAAACTGGACAGCAAAATGCAAAAGAATGAAACTGGACCACTTTCTTACATCATACACGAAAACAAGTTAAAAATGGATGACAGACCTAAATGTGAGACATCCTAGAGGAAAACATAGGCAGTAACTTCTTTGACATCAGCCACAGCAACTTCTTCTTACTAGACATGTCTCCTGAGACAAGGGAAATAAAAACAAAACTGAACTATTGGAATTTCATCAAGATAAAAAGCTTCTGCACAGAGAAGGAAACTATCAACAAAGCTAAAAAGCAACCTTTGGAATGGAAGAAGACATTTCCAAATAACATTTAGCATAAAGGGTTAATGTCCAAAATCTATAAAAAACTTATCAAAATAACACTCAAAAAACAAATAATCCAGTGAAGAAATGGGCAGAAGACAAGAATAGACATTTTAACAAAAAGAGACACCCAGATGGCTAACAGACACATGAAAAGATGCTCAACATTACTCATCATTAGGGCAATACAAATCAAAACCACAATGAGATATCACCTCCCATCTGTTGGAAAGGCTAAAATCTACAATACAGGAAATAACACTGTTGGTGGGAATGCAAACAGGTGCAGCCACTCTGGAAAACAGTATGGAGCTTCCTCAACAGTTGAAAATAGAATTAATCTACAATTGCACTGTTAGGTATTTACCCACAGGATAGAAAAATACATATTTGAAGGGGTATATACACCGCAGTGATTTTAGCAGCATTATCAACAATAACCAAATTACAGAGAGCCCAAATGTCCATCGACTGATGAATGCATAAAGAAGTTGTATATACAATGGAATATTAGTCAACCATAAAAAAAGAATGAAATCTTGCCATTTTCAATGACATGGGTGAAGTTAGAGAGTATTATCCTAAACAAAATAAATCAGCCACAGAAAGGAAAATACCATATGATTTCACTCTTCTGTGGAATTTAAGAAACAAAACAGATGAAATAGGAGGGGAAATCAAAAGAGAGGGGAAAACCATAATACAGACTCTTAATTATATGGAACAAATAGGTTTACTGAAGACCACGTGGTGGGGGGATATTGAATGGGTGATGTGTATTAAGGAGGGGACTTGCTGTGATGAGCACTGGCTGTGGTATGTAAGTGGTGAATCACTAAATTCTACACCTGAAACTAATGTTACACTATATGTTAACTAACTGGAATTTAAATAAAAATGTGAAAAATGAAAAGAATCTTATTAACAGTATAATTATATATAACAATTAATAATAATATATGGTGTAGTATACTATTATTATTATTACTATTATTATTCAGCCCTAGTATTGCTATTTACCATATTGTTTTTAAGTTGGAATCTTCTATCAAAATTTTTTATCATTTCTTCTGTTTTTTTTTTTCTTTTTTCTTTTCTTGGGTTTAATATTCAAACACTTTAAAATTCTTTTTTAGGTAACTTTAATACCTAGATCACCTGTGGGTCTGCTCTGTTATTTTTTCTTGATTATTGGATATGTGGTATTGTCTTTTGTTGTTTTTGTTGTTCACATAAATATTTTATCTATTGCCAGACATTAGGTATTATAAAAAGTGTAATGCTCCGGCGGGCTTATCATGCTCTGCACTTGGGTACAATAATAAATGTTCAACATAATCCAATAAGACAGGCTATGATGGATAAAAACGCTCATTAAAAGGCCCTGTTAAATCCCATTCTTCCTCCTATTCACCCTGGACCCCAGAGTTTTCCCCAATGAGTCTGGTATATTCATTAGAGCCCTTTTATCTAATGGGCTCCCCTTCATTGTTATTTCAACAGACCGCAGAAAATCTTGCTCTGCTTTTCAGAAGCTTTCCGTGTAATTATTTTTCCTCCTACCCCATGTAGCCCCAGTATATGTCAAAAATTCTGAGGGAAAGATAATCATGTGTTTAAGACACTCAAATCTCCATCAAAAGTCCTCTATATACTTCTGAAATTCTACAACAGCCCTCTCTCTATTTTGTATTAAGCTTTACAAAGGATCCTCAGTCACCTGCCCCTGTTCAGAATTGCAAACTTTTATGGGAGTAAAAGCAACTCTAGAGGGTCAGCGTCTTTCTCTGAGTTTCTTCATTCTCCAGTATTTTATCCCAGATCTTTTTAAGCAGAATTCTGCTGTGTTTGAATCAAGGATTTCTATATGTTACCTGACATCTTTAGTTTTCCAAGTAGGAGCATTCATCTGTTGCCAGATATCCCATCCCACCCAGAAGCAAAATGTATGTGACATTTTTAAAGACTATATAATGGACTCTAATCAGTGATGAGTAGTTTATATTTTAATATTTTTTACTCGTTTCAGAAATATTCACCATCGCTCTCCAGGTTTTAACTGAACGCAAGAAGTCAGGCTAGTGTAATCCATGTTTTTTGGCCCAAAGTTTTTTCAAACACAGGAATATATTTTCAAATGTGATCATTGAGTGGTTTTTCATGAATATTGCAAATTTAATTTTGAATGAAGTAGTTCTAATTAGGAAGATTCTACATCATAACTCTACTGTATGGCTGGTATGAAGAACATATAATAATAAAGATAGTAATGATGATGATATTAATGATAATTTATTGGCATCTATTATGTTCCAGGCACTCTGCATATTTCTATGTTTAGACTACTTTACTTATTTTTATAGCATCATTTTAAGAGACAACCATTATTATTCACAGTTTCAGGAAAGGGTTTAAACTGATATTTAGGATGGTTCATTTACTACCCATAAGGCATAGAATCTGTAAATAGCCTATTTCAGATAGCACTGAGGCTGCCTTTTACATTTAAACTGTACAAATAAAAATACAGGATTAGTCTTTGAGGAAATGGACATTGCTTTGTGTTGCTAATTTCCTACACTTCTAGAACATTTTAATAAAATGTCTGAGTACAGCAGCTTTATTTTATCAAAATCATATGGATTGCTCTATTTGCATGCTCTTGAGCAGAAGCTAAATTAAGAGAAAAATGATAAATAAATGAAGTGACACCCTCCTCTCAGAGATAGCTGAACATGCATGCCAAGGAAGGATATTCATTATGCAAGGAGTAGAATTTATTTCATTAAAAATTACACAAATAGTTTGAGGAATATTCAAAATTCAACTATACAGTTTTACCAAAAATAGGGCTTTAAAAAATTTTAGAACACTTTTACCTTCGTACTAAACATTTCCACTTTGGTTCATTTCAGTCAATATTTTGTGCTTCCGTGGAAAGGTACCATAAACCTTGTTATAGATGGCTAATCTAAATGAGGTAGAAATTCCAAAAAACTCTGAGTGTAGAGAAAATTTTACATGCTTTTATTTGTCAGGCCAGCATTCTTTCATGAATCCCTTTCAAAATATTTATAATGTCTTGGTATATTTTTCCAGAAACTGATAACTTCATCCATTTTTATTTAAAAAGGAATAGGTTGACAATTGTTACTATACTTTTTAAAGTATTACTAGTTATATTCTTAAGTTTGTAGATAAACCACTTTCCATCTAGGAATCATTTTACTTTGTTATATTTCAAAAATATAGTGTGTTAAATAGCATTTAGAAAAGGCATCTGAATGTTTCATCCCAGAATGTTTGATAAGAAAAATATTTTTTTAATTGAAGCAAAATGCACAATTATCTACACATGGGGAATTCTCTTATCTTTGCCAAATCAAAAGTTTCCATCACTTTAGTTCATTATTCCCAAAAGATCTGAACAAATGCACAATTTTGCACATCACATCTTAGACAGAGACCAGGTCTACATTTCAGTCCTAGAGCCCGGATCCTACTGAGGATAAAAGGTGAGCACAGAAAACTCATTCTTATCTTACACAGCAGCTTTGCAGCTTTTTTGGCACTTTGAATATTCTAAAGGATTATACTGAAGATGGGATTTTCTCAGGTGGTTATTTGTTCTGTTTTCATCAGACACACTAATATGCAACCCAGAGCAACTTTAGAAATATTGGCTTCCTTTATCAGCTAGCATCTCTATTTAAGACTTATAGTAATGATTTGCAGAAGTTTTCATTTGTGATAGAAAGGATTTTTCCATTTCTTCTGTAGTAAGCTACCTGCAATTCTCTAGTGTTAGTTAAACTTAGTCTAATGGATTATGAAATAAAAATGCAATCATGTCTGGGAAAAAGAGTTTCCTTTTTCTATAAAACAGTGATTCTACTGGTAATCTTCCCTGGCTATCGGCAGCAATAATAGTCATAGAAACAATGTTTTGTCCCAAAGAGCAAAACTTAACTCAATATTTACAACAAAAAAGGTACAGAAGGCCCCAGATAAAGCTATAATACTGCAGTATTGATGGTGGGAAAACACATAATTGGCTCCCTTGAAAGCCTTATCAGACCACAAATATTAGCTCTTATAAAATTGTCCAATTAGGTCAAGATCCAGGAAAGGAAACATTTTCTCCAAGGCATTTTTGTTGTTAAAATAAAGTCAGTGAAATAATAACCTTTACTATTATTAACATTGTAACTCATAATCCCTATGATGAAAGAATGCTTCCCCTTAAAAGTAGGCAAAGGGATATTAAAGCTTTCTTTTTTAAATGTCTGTCTTTTAAAAATTAGTTGATTTTTTAAGTTATGATAATTCATTTTTCTGATGACCAGCCATGTAGTTATCATTGCACTTTTTTTTCTTTTAGCATGAATGTAAGTAAAATTTGAGTCTCAGAACATTCAAGATATACACAAATATGACACAAAAAATTTAATTATTAAAGATGATTTTTATTAGTGATGTTCTTGCAATCATACAAAAGTAAGCAAATGCTTCTTCTGTAATAAAATCCATAGCATTTAGAATTATTTTTTTAAATAGTCAGATAAAATAGTGTGCTTTTAATGTGTTTTATGCTAGGTGAATTTTGAATTGTGTGGTGCTCCCTCTTACCTCACAGTCTAGTGGCATCCTCTAAATCACTTGTGCCTGTTAGCTGTGCACAAAAAGACATCCCCTCTGGCAGTGGACATAGGCAGCCAGCTCGAGGGATATCAAATTTGGTATATCATAAATGCACTAAACTTCCTGAGAATGTTCTTAGATGGAAAGCATATGAAGAAGATGCTCTTCTATTTAAACGATACCAAGAAGTATCATGTCAATTGCTTTAAAACCTGTATGTATGTGGGCATATATATCATAAATACTTGCAGATAAACTTGTTTATGTGATGTAAAAAAGAAAAAAGGATGTTATTGAAATAAATAATTTATCTTAATACCATTAAATAATTTTGTCTAGAATGCAGATTTCTCAAAAGACTCATTGCACAAGTGTTGCTCACACATTTATTTCTCATCAGGATTTACAATTTTATGAGCACTCAGATAGCAGACAGAAAAAAAGTTTCCTATGTTCTTGCCAAGAAGCACTGAACAGAAAAAAGAAAAGAAAGAGAAAGCATTGACATTTAAAAGGATCAAAAAGTAAGATTTTCTTAAGTACTAAGTACAACATATTCAATAAATATATACTGTTATTTATGTTTACTTTATTGGTGCAGCTTATCTTTTCCTTCAGTAAATTAGATTTTAAGTAGTATTAAAGTGATAATGTAAAATTTTCCTTAAGGCAATATACTATATAGTATTAAAAAAAGAAAATTATTGTATGCATGAATATTTCTTATATGAAAATAATGCCTAAAGTTAAAATGGCTCTTTATTCAATACTTATTATATGATTAATATTTTTAGCTACTTAACAATATTGGGAAATAACATATATATGAAAATATGTTACAATATGTTACATATATGTTACATACAATATGTTATATTGTATATTTATAATGTATTTGTTCCTGAGAAACTCTACACTTTTAAAATAGCTTAACTAGGTGAATACTATACTTCTAAGCTAGGTTATACTTTTAGAAAATAGTTTTTTATAATATTTATTTACACATGTGTTTTCTGATTTTCAGAAAATAAACTCTTTATGTGTTAATTTTTACTTATTATTGTTCTTGGTTCAAAATCATAGTTATTATACTCAATAATGTCATGATCTAAATTTGTAAACTTATTTTCACACATATATATTTAAAATATCATATATATAATTAAAATTTCTTTTGAAATACACAATTTATTGTCAGACTCTGCAAAGATCTACATATGGAGATAGCACATTTTTTAAAAATATAATGTATTACTCTTCTTATAAGTTGAAATATCACTACATGAAATATACAGTTCTTTAATATTGTTCCACTAAAATTACTATTCTGAGGAAAATGTATTTTACACTAGTCAATTAAATAAGAAAAAATATTTGCCATGTATCTTCAACTTTTGATAATATGAAAAATAAATTATGGAATTGAGGGCAGTGACCTTTGAGCTTTACTGACCCTCTCACAGAACAGAGACTATAAAGAGCATGTTTCCTGGCAGCATATGGATGTGTAGAGAATAGAGTATTTCTAAGATCTTGTGCTTTGTATGTAAAACAGGTTTTGTCTCTCCATAAGAAATCATCATGTCAAACTTTGTTTTTAAGGAGTTGCTTTTTAACCATTCATAACAAAATTACTCAAATTATCTTGTTTCAAAGATTTTATTCCCAGTTTTGTTTATGGTTATAAAAGCATTCTTAATAATTTTAGAAAATAGCATATGACAAGATATAAAGTATGGAAAAAAATACATTTGTAATAAAATAATTGAAGTGTTGAAATGATACATTTTATAGGAGATGCTATCATGTGTATTCATTTATATATATTTCTGAATATCTCAAGTGAGGTCTGGCTGCAGAGAAAAAGCAGCAACAAATCCAACTTCTCAGCTTTTTAAACTCTTTAACCTACACAGTGTTAATACCTTAATCACTATATTTATATTCAGGCTTTAAAACAGAAGTTCTAAGAGGAAAAAACACAAACCACTCCATGACTTGCCTCGTACTTACAAAGCACAGGCCCAGGAATAAAATTTTATAAATGTATTTACCCCTCCACAGTAGAGAAAATAGTGGGGTCTGGGGAATATATATTTTTAGATCTGCCTTTGGACATCTGGCCTCTGGTCAAGACCCCATAGATACTCCCTGGGGATAAAATTTCAGGGTAATGCCCAGCTTTAGCACCATTGAAGGAGCTGATCTGCCAATCCCATTATAATATCCTTAGCTCTCTAGCTTGGTACAAGGAGTATACACTCGACTTTTTCTTCAACACTGAAGTTTGAAGCACTGAATATTGACCACATCCTTGGGAAGATTATCAACAAGGACAGAGAACTGACACAGATGATAAGTACGGAAATACCGTGTTTATTTATATCTTTGAACCTCTTTAAAATGTCTAAGAAATTGCTGCTCTACACATTTAACCAGGGCTATAATTTTCTGATAAAAGACTGTTGATGTCTCTATGATATTGCAAATTTCTCCTTGATTTATTTGGGGGAGATGATTAAAGTTTTTCTTAGTAGGAGCTCAAAGAAAAGCATTAACAAAGAATAGGACTTCTAGGTTTTATGTAAAATATAAATAATAATAGTAACATTAACTGAAAGCTTATTATAATAACAATAGAGCAGTCTGAGCCATTTAAACACCTCCAAAATTCCGTAATGGAATAAGTACCATTTTACCCACACTTTAGATATAATGAAAATAGGCCTTATAAAGTTTCTAATAGCTACATATCTAATAAAACAAGAACGTAGGATTCAAACTCAGGAAATTTGAATTGACAACTAGCACTTTTAAATAATGGCAAATAATTGAAGACAACAAAATAACACCAAATAATGTTAGTAACCTGGTAAAAGTAATTATTTTTACAAATTATAATAATCCTATAACCCTTTCCTTCTATTCTGTGTGCAAATTATGCATTTTTATCTGACAAGGCTCATGTCATGTAGTTGAGTAACTTTTCTTTGTTTACCCAACTTGTTTCAAATATATTCAGGAGAAAAGATTTTATTCTGTTCCCAGAGGAAAATGCAGATGAGCCTCATGACTTTTCAGGTTAGTTTTATGTAATAAAGACTCATATTTTCCTTCAGTCGTTAAATGTTCTTACTTTGGTCATTGGAATGCCCACTCCCATGCAAATGTTAACCTGTTCCTCTTGGGTCATCTGTGGTCAAGGACAGGGATGTGGTCAGCCTTCTCTTTCCACCCAGTCTCTTCTGTCAGCTTGCCAAGTGCGGTTTCTGACCACATTGGGGTTGGTCTGCGGAAACAGAGTTAGGAGACGCACAAAAATTACTTTTAGCAAGCATTATTTCCACATCCCCTTGAAATCTATGAGCCCAGAAGTGTTTAAATATCTCCCTTTTGAGGGTGCTTTAATGGCTTTTGAGGAACTCTCCACTGGTGGAGATCACTTACCTGCATTTCCTTTGACATGAGTGATGCATTCAGCTCTGGCCAGTGACTCCCCATCGAATTCTGTTGTCTTTCCCTGGCCCAGTTCATATAAACTTTTCCTACAAGTGTTTACAATTCTTTCAGGTTTCTGTCTTTCCACTTGGCTAATATAAAATGCTAAGGAAATACCCTTTGATATTGCCTAAATGAAATATATATAATATGGGGGGAGGGGGATACACTTATTCTTTGTCTGCTTATATAGCTGCTAGCAGTTGATCTCTTGTTTTCTCAGTGTCTCTAGTTGGAGTCAGATATCTGTCCTCTGTGGTCCTCCAATTTGCCTTTCTGAGTCACCCAATTAATGCTGTTCTCATTTGGCTGGAAATGAAATGAAGACACCCCCAAACCCTCCTACTTGATGGAGGTATGAGATATTTAGAATGCTGGTCACTATCTCCAATGAAATCTTACTTAAAAATCCTCTGCCAGTGTCACAACTTTATCCTATTTATGTCCCCCATGTGCCTTTGACTTTCAGGAGTCATGTTTCTAGTCCTGGTCTATTTACTTTACTTGAAAGTAAAATATTTGCAATGTGGGCCCTTGTCAGTGTAGAATGTATTCATACCTCAGTCAACCCAAGATAGAAAGAACCCTAATTAGACATTCTGCACCACAAAGGAGTCAATCAATAAAACTAAAATACAACCTTTGGAATGGGAGAAGGTATTTGGAAATGGCATAACTGATAAAGGGTTAGTATCTGAAATCTATAAAGAACTTATTAAACTCAATACCCCAAGAACGAATAATACAGTTAAAAATTAGGCATGAATAAACATTTTTTTCCAAAGAGGACATGCAGAGAGCCAACTAACACTTGAAAAGATGCTCAACATCACTGATCATTGTGGAAATAGAAATCAAAACGACAGTGAGATATCTCCTCACATCTAACAGAATGGCTAAACTCAACTACACAAGAAACAACAGATTTTGGTGAGGATATGTAGAAAGAGGAACCCTTTTGAACTATTGGTGGGAATGCAAACTGGTGCACCCACTCCGGAAAAAAGTATACAGATTCCTCAAAAAGTTAAAAATAGAACTACCCAATGATCCAGCAATCACATTACTAGGTATTTATTTAAAGAATACAAAAAAAAAATACTAATTCAAAGGGATGCATGTACCCCAGTATTTTTAGCAGCATTGTCTGCAATAGCCAAATTATAGAAACAGCCCAAGTGTCCATTGCCTGTTGAATGCAGGAAGAAGAGATGTTATACACATACAATGGAATATTACTCAGCAATAAAAATGAATGAAGTCTTGCCATTTACAATGACATGGATGAAGCTAGTGTTATGCTAAGTGAAATAAGTCAAAGACAAATACCATTTGATTTCACACATAAGTGGAATTTAAAAAATAAAACAAAGGGGCAAAAGGAAAAGTGAGAGAGAGGCAAATCAAGAAACAAACTGTTAACTATGGAGAACAAACTGAAGGTTATGAGAAGGATGGTGTGTGGGGAGATGGGTGAAATAAGTGGTGGGGATTAAGGAGGGCACTTGCTGTGATGAGCACGAGGTGTTGAATGGAAGTGTTGAATCACTAAATTATACACCTGAAACTAATAATATACTATATGTTAACTGGAATTTAAATAAAAACTAAAAAAAAGTACAAAAGACGGAAGTGGGTTAATACAAAAAACAGAAGAAAAAAAGCTTTAAAATAAATAAAATAGAAAGGGAAGGGAAGGGAAGAGAGGAAGGAGGGAAAAAAGCAAGCAAGAAAAAAGCAAGAAAGAACACATTTTTATATGAGAAGTCATCTTCACATGAAAGGACAGAGATTTAATCATTTTATAGAGATGAGAAGGAAAAATAAATTAAGGTTCAGTAAGTGTAACTTATTTATGGCTGGAATAAGAACTATGCGAAGAAAGTCGTATGATGGGATACGTTGGAAAAAAATCTGTATGGAACAATTAAGAAAAGGCTGCATATGTGACACCATTTAGAATGCAATGAGGAACCACAGAGAGTTTTAAAGGTAGTGAGTTACATCCTTGTTATATTATTTAAAATATCTGAGAGTGTAATATAAGAAGAGGAAAGATGGAATCAGGGAAAAATACAAAGCAGGAAGCATGGTATTCTAATTGAAAATTGATGAGGAACTGAAATTCAATTCTTTGAAATTTGAAATTCTTTCAATTTTTCTTTGAAAAAATTGGGTGTGTTTGTGTAAGATGGAAAAAAATGTAATAGAGCCTCCTGGGTGGCTCAGTCGGTTAAGCATCTGACTCTTGATCTTGGCCCAGGTCATGATCCCATGGTTTGTAAATTTCAGCCCCATATTGGGCTCCTCACTAGCAGTGTGGAGTCTGCTTGGGATTCTCACTCTCCCTCCCTCTCTCTCTTTCCCTCTCCTATTCTCTCTTTCTCTCAAAATAAATAAGTATATATTAAAAATTAAGTAATAATTTAGCTATATGTATACACTCATGAAGGGAAAGCCACTTTTTCTTTCTGAGAATAGCATCAATTTCATATTGTAACAAAAGGATTTTAAATTATTCTTATGAATTCTTCCAATGATACAGTAGCAAATGCTGTGGATTCCCCTCACCCCCAACCCCCATCTTTTCAGCACTTATAGTGGCTGTATGCTCCTTAGTCTTCTCTGCCTGAGGGCTGTGTCTCCAGGGAGCTTCATCCACCTCAGTGCGGAAACAGGTAGACTGTTTCCAACAGGTAGACTGTTGGGAGAGTGAGAGGTTAATGTCACTCAGGTCCAAGCAAGATGACTGTAATGTTTCTTCTCCGAAACATCTCAGCAGAATTGAGATTTATTCACCAACAGCAATAACTCCCTCAACACACCCTTTATTAGCTTTTTCCAGTCTTGTCTTATCTAAGTCCTCACTTTTACTTTCTGGCATCATCAACCAATATACTTGCCTGCACCAAGGCCTTTAATGAGGGCTCATTTGGAAGATATTCCAAATGAAGACCAGTATCAATTGCCATTGATCCTGCTATAATTATAAGATTCTTTGATAGGTATGGAAATAAGGAAAGACATACAAATTATTACTACATAACCATGATTAAAATATAGTTGCAGGACTCGAGAACAATTATGTGCTTTAGACTTGGACATCAGTTTATCCAGTAGAGTGCCATCATGTATTACACTTACATTTAAGATTATTTTTCACCATTTCTGGAATTGCCCCTTGCACTTGCCTTTCAAATATGAATTATAATCACATTTTCCACAATGTCCCTTTTTTGAAATACTAGGGTAAATATTATGACACAAATGAAGTCATTTATTAATTTGGTGATTGAGAAATTATAAAACACAGCTATCTGGAATATTCCTTATCTAGGCACTTTAGTAATATAGACATTATCTTCATAATATTTTATTGCATCTATATTTTGCTTAATCTACTCTTAGTATGGTTCATAAATTTATTTATCTTCAATAAAGCTTTATAGGAAGGCTGATAATTGTACTTTAAATTGGCATAAAATTTACAGTCATAGTGTAACCAAGAAAATATCGATTTGAGTTTTAATGGTGATTGCTAAAATTATAATATGATATTTACATTTGTGAAAGTTATCAAAAGTTTTCAAACAAGGACACTTTGATAATCAGTTCAAGGTTTAAAATTTAAGTTTCAACAATTGTTATCAAGAGCCACCAGGAACCAGGATGGCAGAGAAAACTGTTTTCCTAAGTGTCTCTCCATATGCCCAAGTATATGCTAGTCTTGACTGCGAAATAGACCTTGCAGCTCATCTTAAACTTTGCTTGCCTGCATAGTAATATTCCCTTGTTCCAAAATCTATTTTCATTGGCTTTCAGAAGTTTTGTTTTGCTTTTTTTTCTTTATTTTTTTGAATAAGGATTCCATTTTATGTCTTCTCATCTAATTACTGGTATGAGTAATTGTTGAAACAAGTGATTCTTGCTTCCATAACAAAGTAAATGAGCCAGTTTGCTGGGCTAATATAAGATCAATTATTATTTATATCAACTTTGTTATCATGCAACTGCTTTGCTGGCTAAATAATTTACAAACCTGTCAATGAAAGAGAACAATTCAGTACATCAACTATCAAGATTAAATTTATCAAATCCTTTTACTTTAGTGACCAATTTTAGAAAATTTTCTCATTAAAACAATCTCCGTTCTCCTTAATTACATGGCCTCAGAATGTTGGAGTTTTTAAAGCTATATTTGCATAAATCTAACCATGGTTGCCTATCAAATATTTTCCAAAAGCTTCTCAATAATATTTCCTTTTATTTCCTTTTCTGTGGGGATGCTACAGAGGCATTATGCATCCAATAGGAAATAATTTGTCAGCCAAACCACATTCCAACCTAATTATGCCCACCTGGTACATAGGAACTCTACCCATGTGCTAAGAGCGTTGAAATGAATACGCTGTCTTTTTTAATGCAATAAACAGTGGTGTGGAAATGTGATTTTTTGCTTGCTGCTAAGTTTTATTAAATGCAAAAGAAAAAATAACAAGGGTTTCAAGAATCATAAAAAAGATTAAAGCACAAAATATGGCAAATCCTTCATAAAATCCACTAAGCATTCTAAATTTAGAAAGGTACATCTTTGGTATATGGAAAGAGACAAACTGCTAAATTGTCTTAAAAGGAAGTTTCCAAGTTTCTAGCATGATATATGATGACCTATCGAGGAAAAATATTTATTTTTTGAAAAGGCTGCTTGCTCAAATGTTATTCAGTTGATGAATTGTAAGTCCTATAGTTTTCATCAGCATGCTGGATGTCAATTCTACTTTTTGCCTGGGATGTTATTTCACCTGAAAGCTGTTCAGTGGCACACAGACATCTGTGTTGTCCTGCCGATTAAGAGTCCAAGTGATCTGGCAGGCATTCAAAATGATTAGCAATAGAAAACCTCATTTGGAAAAGAGAAACATGCATAAGGACCTAAGTTCAGTGACTTTCCTTTGTGTCTAGACTGCAGGAAGAAAAAAAAATTCATTTTTAAACTTAAAAGAACACATTTTGAGAGAAAATATTGATAGTTTTGATGTATTTGTTAATAGCAACTCTATTTGGTGTAGAGTTAATAGCAACTCTACATTTGCCTTCTCCCTTTACTGTTAGCATCTGAAGAGCTTTGCAATATGACAAGTATATTGCTTTACAGTTTTTCCCTTACTGTCACTCATAGATTTTACATGTTTCAATTAGTTTAATTTGTTATTTATTCAACATTGGTAAATGTTTTGTAAAGCTCATCTTGAAGATTCTTAGCACTTTAACATTGTTCGAGTTTTCTAGTTACAGAATTGTCCCCATACTCTGTCAGCCATGTCCATTTACATTCTGATTATAGCCTGCATTTCTGACCTAAAATGTCTTCTCAGATTTCACTATGTGATATTCATTGATTCAATCATTATCTGTTATTTTATGATTTCTTCCAGTGCATATTTTCTGAGTGTGTAATTTCTGTAATGGTTTCCTGGCAGACTATATTGCCCCAAAATATTCAGTATCACTTTCCTTGAGATGATAATACATACCAGTCGTTCCTCTCAGACATCATGAGATGATTTGCCGGGGCTCGTGAAATGTGACATTTGTCGCTTCTGAACAGAAACCTGAAGAGCCAGTTCATGGTTGACAGTTTTCCTTCTATTCTGCTTTTGTGATAGGAAAATGCTTTAAAGAGAACTGCTACATCAAGCAAGGTCCTGAAAAAGCACAAAGAAGAATAAACCCTTAGTCAAATCACTATGAACACGTAGAGTGGGTTAGAATAAACCTTCATTGTAAACCACTGAAATGTAGCATTGTTTTCTATTGCAGCATAATGTAGCCTATAATGCCTGAAACAGGACTTACTATTTTAAGAGTTAAAAGATGCTGGGATCAGGGAGGATCTTCACTGGCAGGCAAGGTGTTGTAACAGAAAACAACAACAACAACAACAACAACAACAAAAACTTGTACCCAAATCCTTCTTCCACTTTTTGAAACTCATTTGGTCTTGTGCAAATCACTTTATTCGTGAGCTTCAGATTTTGTATATGAATGCAATTTCTAGTGAAACAAACATGTCAGTGGTTCTGGGGGAAAGAATGATGTCACTCCCAGGCCCAATTTTATTCATTTTAATAAGCAATTACTTAACTATTTTGGCTGGTAGAAACTTCATACATGAGAAGTCTGTCAGTTGTGTGCTAATTCAGAGAAAATATGGTAGAAAAACTTTTTCTTATTATTCATATGCCCTACTCTTTATAGTTCATAAAAGGAATGTCATATACTGCAAGAGCCTGGTTATTATTTGTATAATGTTATAATTGTGACATCACATGATTTATTGGCTTTTCAGAACAGAATCTGAGGACAAGGGATAGAAAGGCTATTTGAATTCAGTTATGGTGAAACTTCCACTGACAAGAATCAACACTAAGTGAAATAGCAATAAATTAAAAATGCAAAAATGAAAAATAGAATTCTCATAACAAAACTTTCTCCTTGAAAACAAAGGAGAAGTATACTGATTTATCAAACCATAGAAATAATCTAGCTATCTTTTTGAGAATGGGTATATATATATATATATATATATATATATATATGCTTTCAGTTTAAAGTATTCCTCTTCCAGGATTAGTTTTATTTGGTCTTTTTCTTATAGCATTTGATATGCAAAGTATATGAAAATAATGCCAACAGTATTCAGGTAAGAAAAAGAAAGAAAGGAAAACAGTGTGGTTATTTGGAGAGTTAAACACCAGTTTAATGGATTTCTGTTATTTGGTTCCAACAATTGTTTCTTGTAGGAATGAAAGAATATAGATTCAGTGTCACTAAATATTCCCAAAGTTTTCAGAGGTAATCAGATATCTGTATATTTATACATAAAATCTTTTTAATGTTGTCATGAATCTAAACCTACATAAGATTTATCTCAGCAATGTATAGATCAAACAAAATAATAACTATATCTTCAAGTGGACAATTTGTAATAATTAGTCTATAGATTTATAATTATCAGATATTTATAAATATCAGTTAACTATAATTATCATTACTATAAAGATTTATAATTATCCATTAATGGAATTATATGGAAGCATTAAGGGCAACATAATAATTTTCTTCAGATGGGGCTTCATTTTGGTGAAGAAAGCCATTACCAATATCCAAGATAGAAATATTACATCACTTTCCATTGCAGAGCAAGTCCATTATTTTGTCCCATTCTGGGATGCAGACATCTTAGTCCAGACTGTTATAATGTCTTCTCAGGGCTATTTTTTTTTTTTTTTATTGCTTCCATTCTTGTTCCTCCCAAATGTTTCTCACAACAGTCAGAAAGATATTTATAAAACATAAAAAACCATTATGCTACCTCCTTCAAACCATCTACTGATTTTGCATTGCAAGTAGAATCAATAGTAAAATATTTCCTTTTGCGAGAGAAACCCCTTTTATTTACTGATCCTGCTTCACCCTCTGAAGCTACCATGTATCCTTCTTCGATTCTCTAGTTTTCTTTCTACTCATTGAAAGCATCAAATTTTCTTGCTAGTAACCTTGCCAAACTTTTTTAAATTGGGGATTATTTCCTAAGCTTAAAATTATTTCAAAGCTTAAAATGAATAATCACTGTCCAGTTATTCAAAAAATCACTGTATCAGAATAAGCACTTTCACATTACTAGTTTGCAGTTTTCATACTTTGTCGTTATTTGTCCTTATTTTGCTTTTTAAATTATTTGTTTTTCTGTTCATAAGAACTGAAGTTCATGACACCAAGGAATTTTTCTGACATTCATAATTTTACCCAAGATAGAAAAGTGTGTGTGTGTGTGTGTGTGTGTGTGTGTGTGTGTTAAGCACGGAATAAAAATATGCTTTTGCTTAATATGTTCTTCCATATTGATGATGGAATTAGATATATAATATCCAGCAGTCTGAATTTCTTCACCCATTAATTGAAACTACCTGTTGAAAAATGTAAATACCTACCTTACAACCTTTCTTCTTCACCTTTTCCTTATATAATATGTAAAAATTATCTGATTTAGCAAGATTATTTTTATCTACTCATGCCTGATATTATGGAGAACCTGTGTGTTACCAAGAATGCAAAGATGTAAAGATCCATCTGGAAGTATTATAATATTTGTTATTGGGTATCATCTCTCTCACTATTTCAGAATAGTTATAATTTTACTCTACAGTCCTGACAACTAGATTATAATGCTTTGAGAAATTTAAGAAAATAATAATATTTGTGACTTACCCTAGCGTGTCTGGTAAAATTAGCTGAAATTTAGGGATTTAGCCTATGTCACTACTTTATGACAGCTTACTCATGTTTTTCTAGCCAGAATAGGAGAACATGGGAACAAATGGCCTATTTGAAGAAAAGGTGGAGCACCGTATTTAGGTCTAACACAGAGAAGGAAGGCGATGTCGATTCTTTCAATACTTTCAATTTAAGAACATTAGAGGGAAAGAACATAGTATTTCAGAATATTTCAGTAAAATAAGAAATTTTTAACATTAAGAAGTATTCTTTTTTTTAAATAAGGTGTTCTTTGGACTAGGGACCCCCTCTCACTTCCTTTGTTGATAACACTGGACATCATCCATCTTTATTTCCTTTATGATTTTCAAAGAACTACACCTAAAATAAGTTCAAATTTCTTTCAGATAGAGAGTTTCTCATCACTCCGCTTTCATTTGATATGTCGGATTTATATATTTTCCATATTGGCAAAGAGGTGGTGCTTTTGGCAATATAATAGAATTGATTTTGCCTTAGTTCAGTCTTAGCCTTTACATGTTAGTGGTGCATCTTATTTTATTTTACTTTACAAATTTTTTTAATATGTATTCATTTTTGAGAGAGAGAGAGAGAGAGAGAGAGTACAAGCAGGGGAGGGGAAGAGAAAGAGGGAGACACAGAAACTGAAGCAGGCTCCAGGCTCTGAGCTGTCAGCACAAGGCCAGATGCGGGGCTTCAATTCATGAACTGTGAGGTCATGACCTGAGACTAAGTCAGACTCTTAACCAACTGAGCCACTCAGGCACCCCAGTAGTGTATCTCATGTTAATGTTTTTTTTAATTAATAAGGAGGCGTATGTTCTTGCTTTTTTAATAATTAATAATCTAAAGATTTGCCTGTGTTAGGAAGTTGGAAAATGTTATAAATTTTATTTTTATATGAAAATCTCCAATGTTTCACAGAAGAAGGAAAAAAGAAGTTGTTAATGAAAAGAAACAGCAAAGCAACAGCACACACTACACAATGCATACAATACAATTGTCAATAATATTCACCAAATACCTAAAGGAATACTAAAGTAATAGAAATTGTTTATTAGTACCTATGCAAACTTCTAAATCCATGAAAACATTAGACATCATGGTTATGTTTTTTTTTCATTGTAACATAATGAAACACCTTTTATACAAAGATGTAAGTCGAAAAACACATGGAACACACAAAAAAGATTCTAAATCTATTCTGAATAAAGTAGAAACGAAAGAAAATAGAATATAAAACAAATGAACTGACTGTATTTGTTCTTTTCTCAATCATAAGAGAGCCTAGATTTTAAACAATCCAGAATAAACGATTTATTCACTCGTTCTCTGAAAAAATGTGTAACAATTTTTTGCTATATGTGATAGAGACATATCACCCCTTTCTTGATTACCAGTAGCTAACACACTAGAAAGCTAAGGTTTAAACATTAATCATTAAAATTCAAAATAGTACAAGCCATACAAATGTCTCTAAAAAAGTACTATAAGAATTTGGAGTTGGGGGACATATTTCCAGCTAAGGTAATCAGAAAACTATTAAAAGAAAGTATCTTTAAGGTGACTTTTTAGGTAAACCAATCAAGAACAAAAAACAATAAAAGAATGGTATTCCAGATAAATTCAACTATAGTTGTATAAAATTGTAAAATTCATTCAAGGGAATGTCAACCCTTTAGTTAGTTAGAATTGGGTCAATGTCTGTGAATACAGGAAAATAAATATATACTGAATAAATTGACTAAGGGAATTACTCTGGAAAGATAAATTGAGGCCAGTCTAAGGCTATTTAATAATGGGACTATCAATTTGCCCTTTATTTTACTGAGAAGTATTTTAAGTGTTTTGAATAAAGAGGTCTCAATCAGACAAGCAATTTGTAAAAATCTGACTATAGATTACAAAATAATTTCAAGGAAAATGTAAGTAATCAGGAGTCTAAGAGAAAGAGAGTCTATGTATTAAAAAGTACATCAAGGTTGTAAGAGGCAGAGATGTATAGCAATTTTGTTTTTCTTCTTTCCATTTAAATACAAGTAGATTCTTTTTTTAAATTTTTTTAATTTTAATTTTATTTATTTATTTATTTTTTAAATTTACATCCAAATTAGTTAGCCTATAGTGCAACAATGATTTCAGGAGTAGATTCCTTAGTGTCCCTTTACCCATTTAGCCTATCCCCCCTCCCACTACTCCAGTAACCCTCAGTTTGTTCTCCATATTTATGAGTCTCTTCTGTTTTGTACCCCTCCCTGTTTTTATGTTATTTTTGTTTCCCTTCCCTTATGTTCATCTGTTCATCTCTTAAAGTCCTCATATGAGTGAAGCTATATGATTTTTGTCTTTCTCTGACTGACTAATTTCCCTTAGCATAATACCCTCCAGTTCCATCCACATCATTGCAAATGGCAAGATTTCATTCTTTTTGATTGCCGAGTAATACTCCATTGTGTATATATACCACATCTTCTTTATCCATTCATCCATTGATGGACATTTGGGCTCTTTCCATGCTTTGGCTATTGTCTATAGTGCTGCTATAAACACTGGGGTGCATGTGTCCCTTCGCAACAGCATACGTGTATCCAATGGATAAATGCTTAGTAGTGCAATTTCTGGGTTGTAGGGTAGTTCTATTTTTAGTTTTTTGAGGAACCTCCCTACTCTTTTCCAGAGTGGCTGCACCAGCTTGCATTGCCACCAACATGCAAAAGAGATCCTCTTTCTCTGCATCCTCACCAACTTCTGTTTTTGCCTGAGTTGTTAATGTCAGCCATTCTGACAGGTATAAGGTGGTATCTCAGTGTGGTTTTGATTTGTATTTCCCTGATGATGAGTGATGTTGAGCATTTTTTCATGTGTCATTGGCCATCTAGATGTCTTCTTTGGAGAAGTGTCTATTCATGTCTTTGGCCCGTTTCTTCACTGGATTATTTGTTTTTTGGGTATTGAGTTTGATAAATTCTTTGTAGAATTGGATACTAATCCTTTATCTGATATTTCATTTGCAAATATCTTCTCCCATTCTGTAGGTTGCCTTTTAGTTTTGCTGATTGTTTCCTTCTCTGTGCAGAAGCTTTTTATCTTGATGAGGTCCCAGTAGTTCATTTTTGCTTTTGTTTCCCTTGCCTCCAGAGACATGTTGAGTAAGAGTTGCTGTGGCCAAGATCAAAGAGGTTTTTGCTTGCTTTCTCCTCGAGGATTTTGATGGCTTCCTGTCTTACATTGAGGTCTTTCATGCATTTTGAGTTTTTGTGTATGGTGTGAGAAAGTGGTCCAGGTTCATTCTTCTGCATGTCACTGTCCAGATTTCCCAGCACCACTTGCTGAAGAGACTGTCTTTATTCCACTGGATATTCTATCCTGCTTTGTCAAAGATTAGTTGGCCATACATTTGTGGGTCCATTTCTGAATTTTCTATTCTGTTCCATTGATCTGAGTGTTTGTTCTTGTGCCAGTACCATACTGTCTTGATGATTACAGCTTTGTAGTATAGTTTGAAGTCTGGGATTGTGATGCCTCCTACTTTGGTTTTCTTTTTCAAGATTGCTTTGGCTATTCGGGGTCTTTCTTGTTCCATACAAATTTTAGGATTATTTGTTCTAGCTCTGTGAAGAATGCTGGTGTTATTTTGATAGGGATTGCATTGAATATGTAGATTACTTTGGGTATTATCCACATTTTAACAATATTTGTTTTTCCTTTGTAGAAGCATGGAAACTTTTTCCATTTTTTGTGTCTTCAAGGTCTTTCATAAGCTTTCTATAGTTTTCAGCGTATAGATTTTTCACCTCTTTGGTTAGATTTATTCCTATGTATTTTGTGGGTTTTGGTACAACTGTAAATGGGATGGATTCCGTGATTTATCTTTCTGTCACTTCATTGTTAGTGTATAGGAATGCAACTGATTTCTGTGCATTAATTTTATATCCTGCAACTTTGCTGAATTCATGAATGAATTCTAGCAGTTTTTTGGTGGAATCTTTTGGGTTTTCCATATAGAGTATCATGTCATCTGCAAAGTTTGACCTCCTCCTGGCCAATTTGGATGCCTTTTATTTCTTTGTGATGTCTGATTTCAGAGGCTAAGACTTCTAATACTATACTGAATAACAGTGGCAAGAGTGGATATCCCTGTCTTGTTCCTGACCTTAGGGGGAAAGTTTTCAGTTTTTCCCTATTGTGAATGACATTAGCGTTGTGTCATTCATATATGGCTTTTATGATCTCGAGGTATGATCCTTCTTTCCCTACTTTCTTGAGGGCTTTTATCAAGAAATGATGCTGTATTTTGTCAAATGCTTTCTCTGCATCTACTGAGAGGATCATATGGTCTTGTCCTTTCTTTCATTGATGTGATGAATCACATTAATTGTTTTGCAGATATTGAACGAGCCCTGCATCCCTTGTATAAATCCCACTTGCTCGTGGTGAATAAATTTTTTAATGTATTGTTGGATCCAGTTGGCTAACGTCTTGTTGAGGATTTTTGGATCCATGTTCATCAGGGAAATTGGTCTATAGTTCTCCTTTTTAGTGGGGTCTCTGGTTTTGGAATCAAGGTAATGCTAGCTTCATAGAAAGAGTTTGAAAGTTTTCCTTCCATTTCTATTTTTTGAAACAGCTTCAAGGGAATAGGTGTTAACTCTTCCTTAAATGTTTGGTAGAATTCGCCTAGGAAACCATCTGGCCCTGAACTCGTTTTTTGGCAGATTTGTGATTACTAATTTGATTTCCTTACTGGTTATGGGTCTGCTCAAATTTTCTATTTCTTTCTGTTTCAGTTGTGGTAGTATATATGTTTCTAGGAATTTGTCCATTTCTTCCAGATTGCCCATTTTATTGGCATATAATTGCTCATAATATTCTCTTATTATTGTTTTCATTTCTGTTATGTTGGTAGTGATCTCTCCTCTTTAATTCTTTATTTTATTTATTTGGGTCCTTTCCTTTTTCTTCTTGATCAAACTGGCTAGTGGTTTATCAATTTTGTTAATTCTTTCAAAGAACCAGCTTCTGGTTTTATTTGTCTGTTCTACTGTTTTTTTGGTTTTGATAGCATTAATATCTGCTCTAATCTTTATTATTTTCTGTCTTCTGCTGGTTTGGAGTTTTATTTGCTGTTATTTTCCCTGTTCCTTAAGGCATGAGGTTAGGTTGTGTATCTGAGATCTTTCTTCCTTCTTTAGGAAGGCCTGGATTGCTGTACACTTTCCTCTTATGACTGCCTTTGCTGCATCCCAGAGGATTTGGGTTGTGGTCTTATGATTTTCATTGACTTTCATATACTTTTTAATTTCCTCTTTAATTTCTTGGTTAGCCCATTCATTCTTTAGTAGGATGTTCTTTAGTCTCCAAGTATTTGTTACCTTTCCAAATTTTTTCTTGTGGTTGATTTTGAATTTCATAGCATTGTGGTCTGAAAATATGCACGGTATGATCTCAGTCTTTTTGGACTTACATAGGGCTGATTTGTGTCCCAGTATATGGTCTATTCTGGAGAACGTTCCATGTGCACTGGAGGAGAATGTATATTCTGCTGCTTTAGGATGAAATGTTCTGAATATATCTGTTAAGTCCTTCTGGTCCAGTGTGTCATTCAAAGCCACTGTTTCCTTGTTGATTTTTTGATTAGATGATCTGTCCATTGCAGTGAGTGGGATGTTGAAGTCTCCTACTATTATGGTATTACTATCAATGAGTTTTTTTATGTTTGTGATTAATTGATTTATATATTTGGGTGCCCCACATTTGGTGCATAAATGTTTACAATAGTTAGGTCTTGGTTTATAGACCCCTTGATTATGATATAATGACCTTCTGCATCTCTTCATACAGACTTTATTTTAAAGCCTAGATTGTCTGATTATAAGTATGGCTACTCTGGCTTTGTTTTGTTGACCATTAACATGATATATGGTTCTCCATCCCCTTATTTTCAATCTGAAGGTGTCTTTAGGTCTAAAGTAGGTCTCTTGTAAACAGCATATAGATGGATCTTGTTTTCTTATCCATTCTGTTACCCTATGTCTTTTGATTGGACCATTGAGTCCATTGACATTTTGAGTGAGTACTGAAAGATATGAATTTATTGCCATTATGATGCTTGTAGAGTTGGAGTTTCTGGTGGTGTTCTATGGTCTTTTCTAATCTTTGTTGCTTTTAATATTTATTTATTTATTTCTCTCTCTCTCTCTCTCTCTCTATATATATATATATATATATATATCTTTCTCTCTCTCTATATATATATATATGCATATATATGCATATATATATATATATATATATATATATATATATAATTTTTTTTCATCTTTTCCCCGCTCAGAGAGTCCCCCTTAAAATTTCTTGCAGGGCTGGTTTAATGGTCACGAACTCCTTTAAGTTTTGTTTTTCTGGGAAGCTTTTTATCTCTCCTTCTATTTTGAATGACAGCCTTGGTGGATAAAGAATTCTTGGCTGAATATTTTTTCTGATTCAGCACACTGAATATATCCTGCCACTCATTTCTGGCCTGCCAAGTTTCTGTGGATAGGTCTGCTGCAAACCTGATCTGTCTTCCCTTGTAAGTTAGGGACTTTTTTTCCCTTGCTGCTTTCAGGATTCTCTCCTTGCCTGAGTATTTTGTGAATTTGACTATGATATGCCTTGTTGATGGTCAGTTTTTGTTGAATCTAATGGGGGTCCTCTGTGCTTCCTGGATTTTGATGTCTGTGTCTTTCCCCAGGTTAGGAAAGTTTTCTGCTATGATTTGTTCACATAACCTTTCTACCCCTATTTCTCTCTCTTCCTCTTCTGGAACCCCTATGATTCTGATGTTGTTCCTTTTTAATGAGTCGCTGATTTCTCCAATTCTTAAATCGTGCTCTTTTGCCATCATCTCCCTCTTTTTATCTGCTTTTTTAGTCTCTATAAGTTTGTCCTCTATATTGTTGATTCTCTGTTATGCCTCATCCATCCTTGCAGCTGCTGCATCCATCCATGACTGCAGCTCAGTTATTGCATTTTTAATTTCATTCTGGCTATTTTTTTCTTCTTTCATTTCTGAAGAAAGGGGTTCTGATCTATTTTCAACTCCAGCTAGTATTCTTATTATCGTGATTATAAATTCTTGTTCAGACATCTTGCTTGTATCTGTGTTGGTTAAATCCCTGGCTGTCGTTTTTTCATGCTCTTACTTTTGGGGTGAATTCCTTCATTTTGTCATTTTGAAGGGAGAAAAGGAATTAATGAGGTAGAAAAATTAAAATTAAAAAAATTAAAATTAAAAAATATTAAAATTAAAAAATTAAACACACACACACACAAACACAAATCAAGTAAATGATGCTATATCCTAGGTGTGTTTTGGTCTGGGTGTTGAAAGTGAATTGACAGATTAGAGAAAAAAAAAAGGAAGGGGGAGGAAAGAAAAAAGGAAATCGTTTGAGAATTTGAAAAAATGAATACACTGAAGTAGAGTAAAATGAGATGATGGGAGTAAAATAGAATTTGAAAAAATATACACAAAAGTAAAGAATATAGTAGAAAAATATTAAAGAAACTATTTTTAATAAAAATTAAAAATAAATATGATTTTTTTCTTTTTATGTATTCAAGAAAATGAAAAGAAATGAAAAAGATAAAAGATAAAAAAGAAAAAAAGGAAATCGTTTAAAAATTTGAAAAAGTGAATACACTGTAGTAGACTAAAATAAAATGATGGAAGTAAAATAGAATTTGACAAAATTTACATAAAAGCAAAAAAATATAATAAAAAAATTTAAAGAAAAATAGGTTTAATAGAAATTGAAGTTAAAAATGAGGTTTTTCTCTTTCTGCATTCATGAAACAGAAAAGAAACAAAAAAGAGAAAAAGAGAAAAAAGAAAAAAAATGGAAATTGTTTGAAAATTTGAAAAGGTGAATACCCTGAAGTAGATTAAAATAAAATGATGAAAGTAAAATAGAGTTTGAAAAAATTTACACAAAAGTAAAAAATATAGTAATAAAAATTAAACAAAAATATTTTTAATAAAAGTTGAAAATAAAAATAAATTTTTCTCTTTCTGTATTCAAGAAAAAGAAAAGAAGTGTAAAAGAGGGGAAAAAAAAAGAAAAATATGAATAGATGGAGTTGGTAACAGATTGAAGGAGGACTGAAATTACTTCATTTTCCCCTAGACATCAGTCTATGTAGCGCTTTATCGTCCATAAATTAAGCCAGCAGTGATGCTTGTGTTCTTGAAGAGAAAAGTTGGCCCAGTTGGGCAGGGTTCAGTGAAACGGCTCCGCTCTCCATTAGATGGTGCTGCTAGCCTACTGGGGTGGATTGTCCAGTGCTTGTAGGTGTGTGTGCGTATGCGCATGCACGGGAGTAGTGAAAATGGCACCACCCAGTGAGCCAGTCTCTTCTCCCCAATCAGCAATCGCACATCCATCCTCTGTCTTCAGGTTTCGTCCACTCCCCATTTTTTCACTCTGCGTGACCAGGCCCCAGTCAGTACCTTTCTCCCAAGTTTTGCCTCAGATGCGGCTGTTTTCCCTGGTCCCTTATTTCTGAAGGATTGCAGCTTTGACCTGTTCCCCCCCTCTGCGGGAGGCTGTCGCCGAGCAATGGCTGAATGAGCAATGGCTGAATTTCAGCTGTACCCAGGAATGCTTACTGGGCCCTATTGCTGCTGGTGTCCTGAAACTGGCCAGGTGCCAGCCCGCCCCAGAAAAAGTTTGTGAGATAGTGTAGCAGCAGCATTTCAGGGATTATATAAAATCACAACAAATCCAGCACCAGGCTTCACCCTTAATGACATTGCCCCAGCACCAGCAAATGTGGCTGCCTTCCAGGGTCTGCTGGAACCAGGTGGCTTCAACAGTCTCTACCAAATGTCCTTCCAGCAGTGGAACGGCTTTTCCCTATGTGGCCCGAGAACCTCCTGGACCCCCTCTGTTCCTGGGGATTCGCCTTTCCCACCAGAGCACCATCAGGTATCGACCTGTGGAGTTGCAGACTTTGTGCTTCCCTTGTTTGCAGTCTTAATGGAATTTAAACACTCTCCTTTCTCCTTTCTCCCTTTTATTTTAGTCCCTGCAGCTGTTTCCAATTTTCCACTTTCTCTCCAGCTGCTTTTGGGGAGGAGTGCTTTTCCTGTATTCCCCCCCATCTCTTGTCCTCTCTCTGCTCACAAAAGCACCTCCCTTCCTGCGCCTTCTCTCTCCCCAAGTTCACCTCTCTGCACCGAGTACCTGCTGAATTCTGTGGTTCAGGTTGTGCAGATTGTTGTGTTAATCCTCCAATCAGTTTTCTAGGTGTGTAGGATGGTTTAGTGTTGGTCTGGTTGTATTTCATGGACAGGAGACACACAAAAGACTTACATGCTGTTCTGCCATCTTGGCTCCTCCCCTAATTATAAGTAGACTTTAACAGCATGAACAGCTATGGTGTCATTATGAAGAAATCTAAAAAGACAAGTTTTTTTTAAAGACTTTGCTTTATTATATAAATATACATATACATACACACACATATATATTTCATTTTAAACAAAGCTCTTGCATTAGTAACTTTCTCATCTAAGATACATAACAACAACTGAGGAAGAAGAAAAATAATATAACAACTGTTTGATAGAGAAATCTCAAGAATTAAAAACATTAAGGAGATATATTTGACACAAAAAATAAAAAAAATATTTAAGAATCATTTATCAACATATCTAGCAGGAATTAATCCTTAATTTTTTCTACTATCTACATATTAATGTTTCAAGTATTTTGGAAGGTAGCCAACCTAATAAAATCGATTTATCTTGGATACATATTTTCACAAACATCTCATAATCTTCAGAACTTGATGAATAATGATGTTTCTTGACACCAATGCTATTTTCCTATCCAATTGGCTGACAAAAAACCTATTGCTTAATTGCTGGATTCACTGTGGATCACATGTATTTTGGTTCTAATTGGAGCTGAAAAATACGAAACTTAGATTTCATCTGCAAAGAATGTGATTTTCTGGATTTGTTAGGAGTTAAACAAGTTTAACTCTGCAAACATCCTCTTCTTGCAAGAATAGTAGATAAAAGCACTACTAGAAAGCACTGAGGAGGAAAGTCAACATTTCACCTTTAGAAAAGGGACTAAGTGAAGTCTTATATAAGGAATTTGGGAAACTGCCTAATCACTGACAAGCTCTCATTATGGGAACCCTGGTGAGAGACAGGGGTTATGAGCAAGTTCAGTACCTCAGAGAGGGTGACAGACATTTTGCGTTAGTATCATAGGATTCAGAACCGTGATCTTGGAATGCCTAAGTATAGGTGAAAATTTCTCTGATGTTCCAAACTAGGAAGAGGATATTGTAGCAATCATCTCCAAGACTGAAGTCCCTAAAACAATCTTGTACAGTTATTTCCCTATGAATATGCACCTAAGTTGTTTACATTATTTTCACTTACATTTAAAGTTGTTTGAGATGAAAATTTATGCAGTATGATATGATTTCTATAAAGAAATTCTCCTTTGTGGCATTACATAAGATTCTGTAAATTCATTAGCGAAGCAACAACAACAACGTATGAAGTTTCATATACATTCATTACTGTCAGTGGCTCTGTTAGCTTCACATGATGCTATATTTTTTAGATTTTGCCTATATGATCAGTAATAATGTCACTGTTCTTTTACTCACCATTTCCTATTTATCATTCAAGGTATGTTTTCATATTAATTATTTGGAGTTTTCAGTGTCTTGTCTGCTCATATACTTGTTAGTCAATTGACTATTTCTCTTTTTCTGAACAATTTGAATAAACTCTTTACATTTAAAAATATTTAAGTGTGGGATCTGAACCTGTAAACCTAGAAAAAAAACACATAGGAAAAGTTATATAACATTGGTATTTTATTGATTTAACCCAAAGGACTTCTATGATTTATTCATATATAATAAGGCAAGTTCCCATCATTGTTTATCTTTTTTTTTAATTCTAGGGCCATTGTTCTTTTATCAAAACCTTAATAATATTTTTAATACAAGAATAATTTATACAAAATTACATGATATTCTCATGACAATTTTATTTACATATGCATTCTTTTTTTAAATTCTTTATGAACATATTCTTATATTCCCAATGCAATCTACACAATTGATGCAATACTATCAAAATGTCACCAGCATTTTTCACAGAGCTAGAAGAAACACTCCAAAAATTTGTATAACCACAAAAGACCCTGACTAGCCAAAGCAACCTTGAAAAAGAAAACAAATCTGGGTACATCCCATTTCTGGACTTCATGGTAAATTACAAAACTATAGTCATCAAGACAGTATGGTATTCACACAAAAATAAACACATTGATCAATAGAACAGAATAGAAAACCCAGAAATGAGCCCACAACTACATGGTCAACTAATATTTAACAAAGCAAGAAAGAATATCCAATGTAAAAAAGTCTCTTCAAGAAATGCTGTTGGGAAAACTGGACAGCAACGTGCAAAAGAATGAAACTAGACCACTTTCTTACAACATACACAAAAATAAATTCAAAATGGGGGAGAGACTTAACTGTGAGATAGGAAACCATAAAAATTCTAGATGAGAACACAGGTAGTAACCTCTTTGATATCAGCCATAGCAACTTCCTTCTAGATATATCTCAATCAAAAGAAATAAATTAAAAAATAAACTATTGGGACTTCAGCAAAATAAAAAGCTTTTACACAGTGAAGGAAACAATTGACAAAACTATAAGGCAATCTTAAGAATGGGAGAAGATATCTGCGAATAATATAGCTGATAAAAAGTTAATATCCAAAATTTATAAAACTCAACACCAAAATAATGAATAACTCTACTAAAGAATGGACAGAAGACATGAATAGACTTTTTTTTTCCAAAGATGACCTACAGATGCCCAACAGACACATGAAAAAATGTTCAATATCATTATCAGGGAGATAGAAGTCAAAACTACAATGAGATATCACCTCACACCTGTATTAATGGTTAAAATTAAAAAATGCAAGAAACAAGTGTTGGTGAATATTTGGAGAGAAAGGAACCCTCTTGCACTGTTGGTGAAATTGCCAACTAGTGCAGCCACTGTGAAGAGTATGAAGATTTCTCAAAAAATTGAAAATAGAACAACCCTATGATCCAGCAATTGCATTACTAGGTATGTACCCAAAGAATACAAAAATACTAATTCAAAGGGATGCGTGTACCCTGATTTTATAGCAACATTATATACAATAGCCAAAGTATGGAAAGAGCCCAAGTATCTGATCAATGGATAAAGAAGAGATGGTATATAGATTATTGATTTAGATATAGATGATATAGATATAGATATGGATAGGATATAGATATAGGTAGATACACAGATACAGATATATGGATATATAGATACATAGATATATAGATATATACATAATGGAATAATAATAAGCCATAAAAAAGAATAAAATCTTGCCATTTGCACTGAAATGGTTGGAGCTAGGGTGTTTTATGCTAAGCAAAATAAGTTAGTCAGAGAAAGACAAATACAATACGATTTCACACATATGTGGAATTTAAGAAACAAAGCAGATGAACATAAAGAAAGAAAAAGAAGATAGAGGGAAGAAAACCATAAGAGACCTAACTAATGGGAACAAACTGAGGGTTGATGGAAGAAGGTGGGTGGGTGATAGGCCAGATAGGTGATGGTATTAAGGAGAATGCTTGTGATGAGCATTGGGGGTGTTATATGTAAGTGATGAATCACTGAATTCTACTCTTAAGAGTGATATTACATTGTATGTTAACTAACTATAATTTAAATAAATAATTGAAAAATTAAATCAGTCAGGGAAAGACAAATACTATATGATTTTAGTCATATATGGAATTTAAGAAGCAAAACAAATGAAAAAAGGGAAAAAAATGAGAGAGGCAAACCAAGAAACAGGCTCCTAACTAAAGAAAAGAAACCTATGGTTGCCAGAGGGGAGATTGGGGAGGGGAGGCTCTGGGGGGGGGGGGTTAAATAGGTGATGGGGATGAGGAGTGCACTTGTAATGAGTACCAGGTGTTGTTTAGAAATGTTGAATCACTATATTATACACCTGAAACTTATATTACGCTGTACATTAACTGGGATTTAAATTAAAACTTTTATAAAATAAAAAATATAATAATAAACCAGTAATTCACTTTAAAAAATATATTTTATGCCATTATATCTAAATTCTGCTTTATAAATTGAAGTAGGATTTTTTAATTTCACCAAGTAGTTCCTCCATTTCATTGTTAAATTTATTCCTAAACATTTCCATAATTTTTGTTGTTAATATAAATGCAATGATTTAGCTATTTAGCTTCCTAAGTAGTTACTGATAAAGCCAAGATAGATTTTTCATGTATCTGATGACCTAAAAATTCTTTCGTTAATGTTAGGGGTTTTTTTGTTTTGTTTTTTTGCTTTTTGTTTTTTGTTTTTTGTTTTTTGTTTTTTCGTTTTTTCTAGAGCTGGGTTTTCTCAGGTTTAAAATTTATCATCCACAAACATAAATTCTTATTTTCTTCTGGTGCCTCTAGGACTTCAAATCAAGGTCCAATAATCATGCTAAGAAAAGTTAGTCCTCTCAAATTCTGGCATTACTCAAATTCATTTTTATATTTCCCAAATTAAGAAGTTATTTGCTGTTGAGATTTGAAAACAGACAGTATTAAATGCATGGTTTTATTTTATTCTCACTTTATATAGAATTTGGATAAGAGATAGTTGCTCATTTCTGCATCTAATATTTCTACATCTAAATCTAAATACTTCTACATCTAAATATTTCAACATCTAATGATATGAGTGTATTTATCCCTTTTCATATGTTAACAGTAATATATTTCTTAATTTAGGCTTATTCTCATATATCAGGGATTTTTTTAGTAATGTATTTTTCTTTTAATTTATTGCTGTGTTTCCTAACTTTATGTTTAAATAGTTTTACCATAATGATGCAATAATTGCAATAAGATTATTCTATAATAATTTTCTAAATATCCTAAATTTATATTTGTGTATTCTAAAATATATAATTTTCATTGTATAATATATCACATGTTTACATTATATTTATGTTAGCTTTATACATTGATTTGGAAAGAATTCCATGTATTCTAAGGTAATTTAAATAGTTTTAGGTTTGTCAGCCATTTAGATTGTAGATATCTTTACATTTGACCTTAATGACACTTTCAACATTAAAGCTTCAATTACATTTCTAATTGGTTCTCTGTTAATTTTTCCATCACAATTTCCACTTCTTTGGGTTAATTTTAATAAACTGTATTTTTGTTTTGAGTCATCTTTGATTTAAAATATATTGCATGTTCATCTAGATGTAAAATATATTTTTAACATATTGGCTCACCATGTGACTTTTTTCCCCTCAGAAAAATTAATAAATGATAATCATGAAAGTGTGTATTAGTCTTTAATTCATGGTGTTAAATAAATCACTGAAGAATGGGCCATAAAATATGAGACACTCACAATTTGGAAATCTTTGATATGCCACAAAATGTTAATTTCTGTTGCTGCTGTTGTCATTGATTTTGTTTTTCTCTTGGAGCATGTTGCAGCCATGATTAAATACTCAAAGAAAGCATCTCATTTTGCAAATCACACTGTTACTGTTAAGAGGATTTGATTTCCTTTTCCTGAAAATAATTTGATATTTTACTTGCCTTCCATGATTGCAGAAATAGAGACTTTCAAATATATAACCTTAGGATCTTTCAGGAGAAAATAAAAAACGGAACTTGAGTGCTGTTATTTTATCATTGTCATCAATACCATCATCCTTCAAATATGAATAATTTCACATAAAAGTTTTCTTGAATCATAATAGGCACTATTATTGCTTTGTAGTGATCTGTCTGTTACGGAATATAGCTGATAATTATCACTCTGAAGTAAAAATGCTATTTCTTCACACATTATTTCCTTTGAAACCCTTTGGTGTGACTGAACACAGTAAAATCATATTATAGTGCTGATATTAAAATCATGACATTTCCTGAAATATACTGAAAAAAATACAATTTTTTACTTTGTTACCCCCCAAAAGTATTCTGCTTATTTGGTGACTTTCTTTTTGTAATTTCCTAGTAAATTTCATAATATAAGAAATAATTGCCAGAGAATAATTGTCATAAAATTCCAAAAATTTTAAATTTTTTGATCTTTTTATTCATCTTCAGTAATACTATTATGTTAATTAAATATTAAAACACTTTTAATAGTGTAGTTTATCTTCCTTCTCTAAAGCAGCTCTCAAGGATTTTATCTAGATAAATAATACACTGATTATGAATTTTTGCAAGACATTTAATATGTATAATAGTTAACACATACATAAAAGGAGGCACTTAATCAGGTTTCTTTCAATCCTCAAATTGCGTTATCTCTGGCTTAGCTTGGGTCAACAAACCAGATGTTAAGGATCAAATAAGAGAATTCTATATTGATTGTAAGAAAATAAAACAAGTGGGGCGCCTGGGTGGCGCAGTCGGTTAAGCGTCCGACTTCAGCCAGGTCACGATCTCACGGTCCACGAGTTCGAGCCCCGCGTCGGGCTCTGGGCTGATGGCTCAGAGCCTGGAGCCTGTTTCCGATTCTGTGTCTCCCTCTCTCTCTGCCCCTCCCCCGTTCATGCTCTGTCTCTCTCTGTCCCAAAAATAAATAAACGTTGAAAAAAAAATTTTTTAAAAAAAGAAAATAAAACAAGTCACGTAATTTAAGTTGGCTGAGCTAAGTTTGGAAAAGAATGCCACCCAATGGGACCAAATTCTGGCACATCAAACCGAAAGTAAATCTGGGTCAGTTTTTTTCTTTTGGTATGCGAATTAGAAGTGTAGAAAATAAAAACTGGATGTATATAAGCAACTAGAAGTTCTAGGATTAAAGGAGTCAGAAAAATGGATGTAAACTTCTACACTAAAAGTGAAAAATAATAACAATAACAAAAAATATCTAACAGTTACTGAACACTTATGTGTCTGGCACTCTGCTTTATATGAATCATCTAAATTGACCCTCAAAATAATTGTACCACGTAGGTAATACTCCCATAGTTATGTTACAGTTGAGCAATCTTGTACTTGGAACCATGAGGCGATAGTTAATTTGTGTGATCAGAGTCAATTAACCTCCAAAATGTAAACTTTGTTTTTTAATAATCAAACTTTTCCCACTTTAATTATAATCTCTATACCTACATTACTGATAGTTTTGAATCTGCCAAAGCATTATAGGTTTTGCATACATTTTTATTTATGTGTATTAAAATCAAGCATTTCATTACGTGTTATCCTCATTGTACAAATATGAAACTGAGATCCAGAGATAATCATTACTTGCTCAGACTCACCGAATTATTAATTCACAGAGTCATAATCAGCCTCTATGACATAATTTCTTCTTGTCATTCTTCAACATAAATACTTTTAATATAAAAGGATTTGAGGAGTAGCAGGACTGAAAGAAGACCATAAGAAAATATGGATAAGATAGAAGCGTATTATCTCTTTGCATTTTACCATCCTTATCTATAAAATTAGAATAACTATTACCTAATTTATAGTAACATTGAAATAATTAAAAAAGAAATTATGTATTAAATATTTATATTATTGTGGGGATAAAGTAAATGCTAAATAAATGTTGGTTTTCATTATTATCACAATCAACCATAAAACTAAAGTATCAAGTGGCATTACAGGAAAAATCACAAACAAAACACAAAATAAAAAACTTCATAAAGATGATTATTCACTGACTTGTACACTTAAAATAACAAATGAGGTAATAAAAATGTGAAAAAAATGTTTACCAGTGTTTGGGAATGACAAGTACACACACACACACAAAATAATGCTTGATGAGAATTATACAATGGAATCTTCCAGGAGAATAATATTTTCACACTGAAGTATTACTGGACTATTATCCAGGTCAGAATGCTAGATCTGAGCCTTTCGGCTGGCACTCTCTGTTTTTTAGTACTTATATCTAGGTCATTGTCACAGACTATGAGTCTGGAGTTCTCTTTTCCAACAAGAGAGTGTATGCAGAATTGAATACAAGACAGGTTAATGTCCTGGAGGAGATAAGAGCCATGAACAGGGGTTTCGTCTCTTTATTTATTGAGCTTACAAGATATTACCCATGTGGTGAAAGTGAAGAAAACGAGATCTTACACATGTGGTAAACATGAAGAAAATACTCAGTAATCATTAAATTGTATGTGTAAGAAGCAAAGGGTCTGTGGGGCAAGTGGAGTTTGTGATAAAGATGCATTGGCATCAGATGGAAAGTAGTTTTACTTGTGACCCCATTACAATATCTCACTACCTAGTCTTGGGCGTTTTCACCCCGTGGTGGCGGCTCTCTGCTCTAAGATTTTTTTCTAACCCATTTATGTAAGTAGAACCTATTTCCCCACAGGTCATGTTTCATCAATTCATATAGATGATAGATAGATAGATAGATAAGATAATAGATGACAGATAGGTGAAGGTGTGTGTGTGTGTGTGTGTGTGTGTGTGTGTGTGTTTGTGTGTGTGCATGTGTGTGCTGATGAGTTTATGTCTCTCTCACAATTTAGCAATCAATTCTTCCACTATTCAAGAATTAGTCATTTTATTCAAGGAAGGGTTACCAGGCTTCCTAAGTAATACAAATTAAAAAAAAAACCGAAACATTAGGAATAAAGAACATTCTTAAAGAAAATAAATGTGAATGTGAAAACGGCTAACCACACTATCCATAATTACAGAGAAATAAGAAGGCTGCGTAAGTCTTGATAGAGAATTCTTTAAGCTAGAAATACAAAACAAAGGAATGT
This sequence comes from Lynx canadensis, assembly GCF_007474595.2. Taxonomy (NCBI): domain Eukaryota; kingdom Metazoa; phylum Chordata; class Mammalia; order Carnivora; family Felidae; genus Lynx; species Lynx canadensis. Next base: position 94,019,242 of record NC_044306.2, read on the forward strand.
TTCCATCAGTGCTGGAGTAACCACTGAATAATTTACAGCTGCTTTTCTTTAGGGAAGCAAGTAATTATTTTCTAACCTATCAGCATCGATTATCAGGTTTGTGCATTTGTATAAAATTGCTTTATTGTATTTATTATTATAATTTGTGATTTTATTTTTTGCTATTCAAGAACTTTGTTATGATTTAAATGGCTTGCACGAGGTCGTTCTTTGGAGACTTTAGATTTCTAGTAAAAAATCTTTTCTGAATTCTTTTTTTTTTTAAATCTTTTTTTTAACGTTTATTTATTTTTGAGACAGAGAGAAACAGAGCATGAACGGGGGAGGGTCAGAGAGAGGGAGACACAGAATCTGAAACAGGCTCCAGGCTCTGAGCTGTCAGCACAGAGCCCGATGTGGGGCTCGAACTCACAGACCGTGAGATCATGACCTGAGCCGAAGTCGGCCGCTTAACCGACTGAGCCACCCAGGCGCCCCTCTTTTCTGAATTCTTAACGTGAGTTCTTCACAATGTACTTTAAAAATATAGTTTAATAATTCTATACTTGTAAAGCCAAATATTAAATATTTCTTTTTACCTTTATATACTTTATAAAATTTTCTCAGAAAAAATGCAATAACATTTTGGTTAATTTTAATATATATTTAGGCAAGCCATTTTAAAATTCTATTTTAAAGAGAGATTTCTGTTTCCATTAAGTTGATTTTAAATAAAGTCACAGGAACTTATTCAGTAAAGATCATGATTACAGGATAAAATTATTTAAAGTATCATTTGATAATGTTCTTTTTCTCTGGAAGACTAACATTTAGGAATCATTTCATGAAATCACATACTACCTTTTACTTTTGTAATGTAGGAAATAAGTCTTTCTGTATCACAAAATATGTGTTCTAATTTTACTAGGTTCAGAGTAAAAGCTTTGAAGGCAATGGCTTCTCCATTTGATGAATAAAAATCATATAAATAATTGATTTGTATATGCAATTCAGAAACAGTTTTATCTAAGAGTGTGTATGCATTTTATTCTGATTTCATGAGTTCCAGAGTCCAATAATTCTGATAGCTGAATTTGGACTGAACTCTTAATCTGAAGTCTTTTGAATTCCTAATGAATTTCACAGTACCATTATCATCAATCGAAGCTATTTTCTTTTATTGTTATTCATGTTTGAGTCATCATAAAATCACAGTGATCTGGCAAAGTAGGTAATATGAAACGTATGATGATTGAAAGCCATAAAGGTTGAATCACTAGTTTGTATAAGGTATATGATACCCTCAGTTATGTTTCTTAAGCATTTATCATTTTAAAATTTAGAAAATGTATTCGATCAGTTGCATAGCTCACTGATCCAAAGTGTTGAACCAAAAAATATATCACACTGAAGACAGAATAAAATATAACAAAATGTCAAGATCCTTTTATAATTTTTTTAGTCACAAATTTTGCTTGTCTTTGGCTCTTACCTTTCTTGTTACAAAACAGATATAATTTAAACTGAAAAAATACATTTCTGTCATACATAATACAAATATTCTTCCAATCAGGAAGATCTTAAATGGCCCAAACAGTTCCTCTATAGTCTCAAGTCTAAGATTTTCCTCATAAGTTTCTAGACACATGGAGAATAATGTAATCTTCTCATTATGTAGATAAAAATAATCAGCCACTATTTTCCTAAGTGTTTTAGCTGGAAAATTATTTAATTGTATATTTATACTTTTATCAAAGAAATTGTTTTGGAAAAATATATTTGAGGATAATTATTATTATATTATGTGCTATTGTAGGTGTTTCTTAGGTGCAGCACAAATCTCAAGAATATAGAAAGCAGAGATTTCTCATTTTACTTGAGTAAACTTTCAAAAATTATTTTCATGGAGCATCTTTCTAAATATATGTTCTGTGATGGCACAGAGTTAGATGAGGCTTTGGCAAAATATATTCTAAAACAAAAGCATCTAAAGGAAAACAAAATGCCCTTATGCTTACTTTCCATTTATAGATGTTTCTTTGAAAACATTACTATTCCTCTTCTATTTGCTTTGCTCTAGAGACAGAATCATAAATGTTAAACCATGTTTGACTACACAAACACAGCATTGCATGAGTGGCTATCCCATGGTGCTCTTTTATTTCTCACAGAGGCAAACCCTAATACAGTGTTCTGAACAATTCTATTTGGAATGAGAAACTCGTCTATAGAACCCAGAACCTTGGGATCTTGGCCTTTTATAATCCTTTAAATCCCAACAGAACGGAAGCAGAGATAAATTTGTTAGCCTCTACAAACCAGAGTTAATATTTGAGTTACTGGTATGTGATACCTGCTGTGCCAATTACAATACAGAACCTGGTTAATTCTGCATTTCATTACTCACAGCAGTGTTAGGCATATTTAAGTTGTGTCAGTTCAACAGGCCTGGCATATCTAATAGAAATTGAAGAAACTAGCAGTATAAAAGAAAAAAAAAGTGATGTTTGCAGATAACGTCATTGATATAAAATTTAAACATTGCATTTGAGATTGTATCAGTGGTGACTCATTTCTTATTATGCTTGCTTTTTTGCTTAGATTTTCACAGTGTTGAATGAATAATCAAATTTAAGTAGTTTTCATTTGTTGTAGGAATATGCCCATGCAGGATAGATCCTCACACCATTCTTTCCAGCAATATACAATTTCAAACTGGTAGCATATACCCTGAACTCAGCAAAACAATCAAAGACAAAGTGTAGTCTGATGTGGAATTCACGGAAGAATTAGAGAGGATAATGAAAGCGTATATGTTGAATTATTACAAAATGTTGATGAACGCACTTCTCTTAGGTCAAATACTCCCTGTATGCACTTCAGCCCATTTCACCTGGCCTCCTCAGGGATAATATTCTAGGAATTATTTCCTTTAATTTTTGCATTATTAATCATCACATCTATTTTTATCATGCATAGAGAGTAAAATTATTATAAGTCCATTATTAAGTTATAATTAAGCTTCTCAACCCACATTCTGCAATTGCTACAACCTCATTATCCTTTTCCTCTTTACAACAAAACTGTTTCAACTATTTATATTCTCTATATCTAATTCTTCTCCTCTTTTTTATCTTCTATATCTGCCAATTTGTTGTTGACTATCATCACCTACTGAGTCTTCTCTTGTTCTTCCATCAATGATCCCATTGATACTTTACTCTGATCCAATGGCTGCTTGGTTCTCCTCTAACTTCACCTATCTGCAAGCATTACCAGAGAAGATCACTCCTTGCTCCCTGAAATACTTTCTCTTACTACCTTCCACAGCATACATTTTTCTGGGTTTGGCTTTACATCACACTCCCAATCTCTACTTCTGGTTCTTCCAGCCTTTCCAAGCAGTGGAGGGCTTCAGAACTCAATTTTCACACCTCTTCTCTACCATTTACTCTGTAAATGTTCTAATCCATCTTATGGATTTTGAATACTAAAATACACTGACAACAAATTAATGCCTCCAATGAAATTTTCTTCTGAACTTCAGGTTAGTATATTTGCAGTTTAAATTCCCTGTTTAATAATTGTAAAGTCTGTATTGTATCTGAATCCAGTTCTGATTTGTTTTGTTTCATTAGACTATATTTTTTCTTTACTTTTAGAATTTCTTATAATTTTTTTGAAAGCTGGACATGATAATTTGGATAATAGAACTGAGACAAATAGCTCTTCAATATGAGGCCTTATATGATTTCTGGCTAGTGGTTGGCAGTGTTTAATATTTGTTGTAGCTTTAAGTGCCAAGGCTTCAATTTCCTCTAGTGTTCTTCTTCTGTTTTCTTCCTCCATGCTGTATTTTGACTTCCCTAAGACTCTTCCTTAAGTAGAATCTATCTATATATTGCAGCTCATTGAGCTGGAGTCCACTGTGAGTATACTGGATACTGGAGTCCTAATGATGTGGTAACAAGGTGTCAAGGGCAAAAAGCATTCTAGCCCTATGATTACATGTCAGTCTTTTAATAAGCCTGTGTATCTGGTCTGTGACCTTCATAAGGGTCCCTTATCCTCATCCACATATTTATTTATTTATTTTTTCTTATCCACATTTTAAGTGATACAAGAAGTATAGAATGAGATGGCAAGAGGTAAATATCCTTCTCCCAGGTAGAATGGAGTTCTCTCTCTCTCTCTCTCTCTCTCTCTCTCTCTCTCTCTCTATATATATATATATATATGTATGTATTGAGCATACATAATATATGATATACATATATGTATATATATATTATATTTTTTTAGGAAGAGAGAGAGAGAGAGAGCACAAGTGGGAGAGGGGCAGAAACACAAGGAGACACAGAACCATTCAGGATCTGAGCTGTCAGCACAGAGCCCATCACGGGGCTTGAACACATGAACTGTGAGATCATGACCTGAGCTGAAGTCAGACATTTAACCCACTGAGCCACCCAGGTGTCCCTGGAATGGAGGTCTTCTAAAGTCTTTTCTTGCCAGAGCATAGGCATTCGTTATGGAGAAAGAAGTGGGCATATTGCACAATGGTATTTTTATCCCTCTGCCAGTGCCACAAAGGGTTCTTTCTTGGGTATTATGAGAATTTGTAAGGATTCCTGAAAATAGAGCATCAAATTCTCGAGAAGGCTGCTGTAAGACTGTGACCAGAGGTATTTCTCCTTCTCACTCCAGATCACTCAGCTTTCAGCCATTCATCAAATTACCATTGAAGTGCTCCTGTTAGTTAATGGCTGCAGCAGCATTTACTGCAGCAAAGGAGACCTTGACTGTGACCCGCTGGATTACATGTCTCTCCAGATGTGGGGGGAGAGGTTAGCCCTCTGACCTCAGTTCTCTGATGAGTCCAAAAGAAGTCATTGATTTTCAGTGTGTTCAGCCTTTTTTTTCATTTTCTTTTTTTTTTAAATTTGTTTAGCTTTTACTTAATATAAGGACAAGAGTGATGACTTCAAGCTCTTTATATTTTGGAGCTGAAATTGGAAAGTCCTATATCAATAATTTATTCAATAAGTCCACTTAAATTAACTTCTCAAAACCAACTGTACAAAAACTAAGTCTGATCTTTGCCCACCACCATTCAACTTGCTTTTTTCTTATGCCTTTCCCACATCCTGAAATGGCGACTCCATCCTTATGTATGCTCTGATCCTAAGTGTTAGTAACATTTTTGTTTATCCTTATCTATCACAACTCATATATATTCTATGAGGAAACCCAGTTGACTTTGTCACTTTTGTTACCAGTTCCACCACCACTACCTTAGTCCAAACATCAATATGATAACATGAGTTATTGCAAGAACCTCGTAATTGGCCTCCTTACAACCATCCTTCCCCATGTACTCTCCATTGTTAAAACATTAGCAGTAGATACTCTTCAAGGATGAGAACAATCTTGTCATTCACATTTTCACCGTTCTTAAATTTACTCTATCACTGTGAATAAAATACAAACCCCAGTATTAGGTAAATCTCTCTCCACTACCTTTGCCCTACCATTGCTGCACTCAGTTCCAACCATAATGTCTTCTGTAATGTCCTTGGAATACACCCATGCACACTCCTTCAGGGCCTTTTCATGTATCCTTCTGCATGATGTAATGGTCTACATTACCTCAAGTGCTTGTATTACTGGCTTCCACAGTATGTTCAAATTATACCTTCTCCATGATGCATCCCTTGACCAGTGCTTTTAAAGCAAACTGCAACTCAGGTTTATCTTCCTTCACAGCACCTATTCATGGTCCTTGATGATATGTATTTTTCTGCATATGTGAATTTCTGTGTGTGTTTCTACCAGAAGAATACAAGATCCCTGAAAGCAAGTGCATTTATCTACTTTGTAAACAAATGCATCACCAGAGCCTTGAAAACTGACTGAGATAAAATAGGTAATTAATATATATTTATTGAATAAATGACTAAATTTTAGTCCATTGAAATGAGAATATGCTGGCTATATTCTATCTTTCCTGAATATCAAGAGCATAGAGACCCAGTTATATTTATAGATATTTTTTTATACCTAAAACTTATAGTTAGTTGTTGTGGTTAAATTTAGTGTGAAAATTTGACCTTATTATGGGCTATTAAAGGAGTGAGAATAGAATAATGATAAATGAAGCTTAAATGGGATGAAAGCATCACTTATTGTTTTCCTCTAATTCCTTTTTTATCTGGAACATATTTTTAATACTAAACATTTTGGCAAGTGGCCCTGCTTGATGTAGCTACAATTTTCATGTACTGTGCTGATTGTGTTCTAACCCGAATAAATATATTTATGTTAAAAGATACGTACTTTCTGAAAAATGTACAAATATTCTGCTTTAAATATGACCTGAAAATAGTGGATGCTTGCTTTTCAACTATATATTTTTTTCTATTTAATTATTTCTTAGGGCACCTGGGTGGCTTAGTCAGTTAAGTGTCTGACTTCGGTTCAGGTCATGATCTTGCAGTTCGTGAGTTCAAGCCCCGTGTTGGGCTCTGTGCTGACAGCTCAGAGCCTGGAGCCTGTTTCAGATTCTGTGTCTCCCTCTGTCTCTACCCCTCCCTCACTCACTCTTTCTCTTTCTCTCTCTCTCTCAAAAATAAAGATTAATTATTTCTTAAAATTACATAAGCAGCCCCTCACATCCAGAAAGTTTATGCTGAGGCATTTGAGCGAGTACTTATCTTAAATCTCAAACTACTTAGTAATTAAAACTTTTCTAAGAACCTGCGTTTTTAATATAGAATCACTTCTAAATTAAATTATAATCAATTAATCATTTCTCTAATAGTAATGATCATTATTTTAATAATGTTTCTTCCTAATTTTCATAATCATGTTATAAGTAGCACAAAATGTCACAGCTGGTTAGCAGTTTGGGAGTGACATAGAGCTCACTTCTGTTCCTTCCAGCTAATAGAAATTGTCAAAGAATGACAACACATTAGTTTAGCTCTTACCTATGCCTATAGTGTTTCCTAGGAAATATGGAGTGGTGCTTCTTTTTCCAATCAAGAAAAGAAGACCCTTAAAGAAAATGAAGTCCACAAAACATGGAGTAGTAAAAGGAATTCAAGCTATCATTCAAGGTTGACTTAAGTAAAAACTTACTTGTATAATAACTAGCAGTGGAGTTGGAACAATTGCATGAACACTTTCAAATATTTCCTTCTTTAAAAATGACAAGATATTGCACTGCTTGCTACCTTACCCTGAGCCTATGTAGAAACACATTCTACATTCAATGTCAGCATTCCCATCTGGCAAAGGCATTATTTTTATTTCTATGTAAGTGTACGCGTAGGAAAAGAGAAGCTGATAATTTTCCCACTAAAGAAACTGATATCATTAGAATTTAAATAGGAAAATTTAAAAAGATAAACTGGTATCTTCTTTCTGGAAATAATTAAAGTTCTATATGCAGTTTCCAGGAAGAATAATGCAAGGTAAAAAAATCACCTGCTTTGAAATGAAAACTCGATAAAGTCCCATTCAATTAATTGGCATGTGTATCTTATTGGTATAAATGTTGGTTAAAATTAACAACTCAGGAAACCACAGATGTTGATGAAAATCTGGAGAAAGAGACACCGTATTGCACTGTTGGTTGGAATGCAAACTGGTGCGGCCACTCCGAAAACAGTGTGTAATTTCCTCAAAAAATTAAAAATAGAACTACTCTACAACCCAGCAATTGCACTACTAGGTTCTTATCCAGAGGATACAAAACTGCTGATTTGAAGGGGCACATGCACCTCACTGTTTATAGCAGCGATATCAACAATAGTCAGATTATGCAAAGAACTCAAATGTACATCAACTGATGAGCAGATTAAAAAGATGTGGTATAGACACACACATGCACACACACACTCACACACACACACACACACACATACACACAATGGACTACTACTCAGTGATGAAAAAAAATGAAATCTTGCCATTTGAAACAATGTTGCTGGAACTGGAGGGTATTATACTAAGCAAAATATGTCAGATAGCTGAAGACAGATATCACATTTTATTCGTATGTGGAACTTGATAAACTTAACATATGAACATAGGGGAAAGGAAGGAAAAATAGGATAAAAACAGAGAGAGAAGCAAATCATAAGAGACTCTTAAATACAAAGAACAAACTGAGGGTTGTTAAATGGGTGGGTTAAATGGGTGATGGGCATTAAGGAAGGCACTTGTTGGGATGAGCACTGGGTGTCATATGTAAGTGATGAAGCATGGGGTTCTCCTGCTGAAGCAAAGATTAAACTGTATGTTAATTAACAAGAATGAATAAATAAATAATAGATAACTCAAGTATTTTTAAGAAATTATCTTTTTATGCACTTTTAAATGTTTACTTATTTTGAGAGAGAGAGAGATAGAGTGTGAGCAGGGGCAGTCAGAGAGAGAAGGAAAGAGAATCCCGATAGACTCTGCACTGATGGCAGAGTTGGAACCCATGAACCATGAGATTATGACCTGAGTTGAAATCCAGAGTTAGATGCTTGACCTGCTGAACCACTGAGGAGCCCCATCTACTTATGCATTTTTAAAAAATTACTGATAAATGACTATATAAGAACTGAAAAGTCCTTAAACTGCATGTTAGAAATTGAAAGTAAACAATTGGATACAATTTATTTTATAATTCTGTGTTTTTGAATTCTGATACTCATGTCATATTCTGCCTTTATGATAGAAGTTATAGTCATTTAAAATAAGCTGTGTTATTAATTAACAATTTAAAGATATTCCACTTTATATTAATTTTCATAAATGAAACAAAATATTGATTATACTTACAAATAATATATTTCAATAAGGTTTATGTATCCAATAACATCAAATTGCTCCTTTCAATTATTAATTAAATTCAGCACACACTTTATATACTTACTGGTTAATGTGTTATACGGAAAGTTACTGAAAATTTAAATACTTCTTTTTTCCCTGAAGGAGCTTAAAATCTAGTTATTGGGTCAGACAGAATAACCATGGAGCCACCAATTTTTTTGTGTGTAGTACCAAAGTACTTCGCCTTTGTCCTTAACATATTTCTCCAAATTGTGAAATTCAGAGTCAATAAAAAGATGTGTTAAATAATTATCCTACTTAGCGGCTCAACAAACTTCCAGAAAGACCTGAAGTATTCCTAAAGGTATACCAGTAAGCTATACTAGTGTTGGGGTTGGCCAGCCACCACCCCCGCCCCCAAAAGGAGCTTATTTCCTTTGTTTTAAAATTGAAGTATAGTTGACACACAGCATTATATTAGTTTCAGGCGTACAACATAATGGTTCCATATGTTTATACGTTATGCTAAACTGACCACAAGTGTACATGGCATCTATGACCATACAATGCTATTATAATACCACAAACTGTATTCTCTATGTTCTACCTTCTATTCCCATGACTTACTCATTCCATAACTGGAATCCTGTGTCTCCCACTCCTTTTCACTCATTTTGCCTTCCCCATTCCCCTTCCCCTTCCACGGGCAACCATCAGTTTGTTCCAGATGAGCATATTTCGGAATCAAGAGCTGAAAGCTACATGTATAAAGTTCTGTATTCATACAAATAAAGTTATCTGAATAGAGTTTTGTCAAAAATGATTCAGATGACTGGTATCAAAACAATTCAATTCACCACATGACTAAGCCAACAGGGTACTTTCCATGCTCCAGGAACGCCTGGGCTCAATCCAGTAAAGCATCCAAGTTTTGATTTTAGCTCAGGTCATGATCTCGTGGTTCATGAGTTTGAGCACTGCCTCGGGCTCTGCGCTGATAGCACAGAGCCTGTTTGGGATTCTTTCTCTCTCTGCCTACCTCCACCCAACCCCCATTCTCTTTCTCTCTCAATATAAATAAATAACCATTTAAAAATAAATAAATAAATAGCACTTGATAATAAATTTGGATCACTAAAAGAAATCTTGGGAGATTTTTCAAAGGGCAATTTGGGTCTATTTTCTTAATATTCACCTGAGATTTTATATTCTGTCTTCTTAAATAATGAACTATTCAATTTTATGTTGAAATTCACATCCAGAAAGAAAAATATACTCTAATGAATTATAGAAAGTGTTAGAACAAATTGTAGCTCTACAACCTTTGTTTGGAATATGCTGATTTGTGTGTAATTAAGATTTTAAGCATTATATTCCATTAGTGTAGTTTCTTGGATCCAATTGTACCTGTGATAACTTTACAGCATTTAGTTATTACCTGGACAGAAGACCTACACACTTTTTTTATGTAATAAATCTAAGATGAATTGGTGTTAGTGCTGATTAAAAAAAATTGTATTGGTATATAAAATGAAGGCCTACTACTCTTCAAAATTACGCTACAGGCATAATCCTGAATAACAAAACTCTAACAGCTGGGAGAGAAGAAAAAAAGGTTTTTTCCTGCTAAACATATTCTTGGAAACGTGCCATAATGAGGACTATACCTTTGGAAAATATGAATATGATCTTAAAATTCTCCACACAGTTTTATAATGCTGCCTTTCCAGCCCCAATCTGAAACATGGAATTATTTTGTAATTGGAGCATCAGAAAAATCTTTCTCAAGTGTGGACTGCTGCAACCTGGGATCTGGGAAATTGGCCTCCAGGTTGTAGACTGTTGGCTTTGCACCTCTGATGGTCCAGTCTGTGGTCATCTTCTGGAATCCCTTCCATCCAGGGCAAAAGATGCTTTGAGCCCCTCCCCCCACCTCACCTGTGGCTTCAGGACATTCCAAGTATGCAGATGGGTCTGTGTGACAGGGTATCAGTGCCTGATCCTCATTTATGCCACCTTCAAATTGCTGCAACACTCTGAACCCTTCAGAACGGAACACTCCAGAGCCTAAAATGGTGTTTGAGGTCACAGAACTTCTTCAGTGGGTGCGGCACAGCCTTCATTTTACAGAGGAAAGAACTAAGGCCTAATGGAGTCAATACAACCTGAGCCAGATTTTGGATTCTCTGCTCTGTCTTTGGCCAACACTTGCGTGGTCAGTTTTAGACCATCCCCCTCCCTCCCCAAAGTAGGTGTTTGAGTAAACAATCCTATAAAATGACCATGGTCACATTACATTTAAAAAAAAAAAAATTCCACGTGCAGAATTTTTAATGTCACTCAAACTTTATTACAAAAATATTCTATAATTCTGAGTAAATGCTGGAAGCACAGATGATTCTATGCTTAAATGCGTTGGCAGAAACACTAAATGTGTACTTCATTACATTTAACAAAATTTCAATTTTAGGAATTTGTTTCGACATTCTTTAAATTGATACTCAGACTTATATTGTATATCCAATAAAATTAAATAGCCAGAGGGAGAACTTACAGTAACATATTTTAGGAATTTGATAAATCTATATCATTTTAGCAATAAAATAAGTGACAAAGACATCCATTGTAAATGTCATGTCTCTTGTGGTAAAACCATTGCTTATTTTTTTGCTTGCTAAAATATTTGTGCTTCCCAATATGGATAATTTAATATCTCACTGAAAAAGTAGTTATAATCTGGCATACCATTGTGTACTGAGATAATAAAAGAACACTTTCAAAGAAATTTTTGAAGGCAATAATTATAATATTGAGAGAGGATTATAACATTTCAAACTGTGAAGTCTTCAGGTTCTGTATATAAAGATGCCAATCCCCATGATTTCCTCTTTTTATATCATGTGCTAGAGATTATTTTCTCTTTTAACATAATACCTAGATAGAAGCCACTTGATGCTAATGCTAAAAGGAACACATTCTGTCATTGCTGAAAGCTTATCTGAGCTCCCTAAGTCCTAGTGCTTCAACTGATGTCAAATCTCAGATGTGACGTGTTTCATTGACCACAGTATGGCTTAAAGAGCAGTTGTGAAATGTTGTTTATTAGGTGTATGTGTAGCTGGAATAAATACATAGCACGATAGCTTGATCATAAACTATTGCTACTGAAATTTTTGACATCCAGAGGCACAGGGAGAAGATTGTGTTTTGAAGAAGAACAAGATTTTCAAATTGCAGCTTTTTCGCAGACTTAACATCTCCAGTGACTGTTTCATGTCATCTCCTAAACTTACATTGTACAGTTGTATGAGGCCAAGTTGTAGAATTTAAGGCCAAATGGATATAAGGTTGAAAAATTAAATACCTAGTGAAAACTTAATTTTGTCATATTAATTGAGTTTAAGGATTATTTTTATGGAGTGAAGACAAATAAAATATCAAGTCAATCCCTTTTTGTTTTTACAAATAACTGACTAACTGAAATAAATTATTTGGGCTTTTGGAGAATTTTTTTACTCTGGGTAGAGTCTACATGAGGTAAAATGAAATGATTTTTTTTTTAAATTTAATGTTCATTTGTTTTTAAGAGAGAGAGAGAAAGAGAGACACAGAGTGTGAGCGGGGGAGGGGCAGAGAGAGAGGGAGACCCAGAATCAAAAGCAGGCTCCAGGCTCTGAACTGTCAGCACAGAGCCCGATGCCAGTCTTGAACTCACAAACAATGAGATCATGGCTTGAGCCGAAGTCGGAAGCCCAACTGACTGAGCCACCCAGGCGCCCCAAAATGAAATTATTTTTAAGACACTTTAGAAATAAGAGTTTTGCCTCTTGGGGCAGTTCTACAAACTTTGAACACAGAAACATATCTTAGATAATAATGGCAATAATTTAATACTATAATTTCAATAGTAAGATTATTTGTACCGTGTGTATATAGTGAAACATCATAATTCATCACTCATAGTCTCTTTATTTCCTTTATTAAAAAACTTATCACTTCTTAATAATTAGTTGGACTTTTAATTATCTCTCTACCCTCATAGACCACAACATTTTTAAAAATAATAAATATGTTTGTCTTGTTCATGCTTTAATTTTTGAAACCCAGCAGAATACCTAATACAGAGTACGGACCCAATACATATTTCTTGACTGGCACACCACTGAGTGTTAAATGCAGCTCCTTCTAAAATAATTAACTTTTAAATTAATAGGAAAATATACAAATTATTTTAAAAGACTTTAAAAGACTTTAAAATTAAAGTGCTGTTAGGAAAAATCATTTATTTGCAATACATCAACAAAGTAAAGTGGAACATTAAGAATGATCCCAGCAGTGAACTTATTCAAAAATCTAATTATTTAAAAAGTAAATAACTTAGGACCTAATTTCTAGATCAATGTTTATCTTTTAATAACAAGATTTTAAAAAAATTTAAAAATCATAGTACAGAACATAATTATGATTTTAAAGCATTCATTAATATCATATATACAGGTAACATTATTGTTTTTATTTTTTTCAATGTTATGTTGTTTTTCAGAGTTAGTTCTTTAATATATTTTGATGTATTTCTTTTCTTATTAAATAGGCACTGATTTTCTTCTTGCGTATAGAGTATCATCTATATTCTTAAGTTATTATCACAAAACTGACAATAGAATTGAAATACATTGGTCAAAATAACAATTTCCAATAGAACATTAGTATGTTAGTTATCTACTGGCTTATCTCTGTCATTACTAACAGTGTTCTTTGGGAATTTATTCTTTGTTTTGGGAAGCAAAAGCAACCTTAAAATATGCAATGAAGTTTGGAAGGAAAAATAACCTAGTATTTTTATTTAAAAATCTGTGTACTATTTTACTATTGACCATAAGTGCACCAACTTCTGTTGTAGTTTATGCTTTTCCTTGAAAAATTTTCTCAAATATAATTTGAATCTTGGTAATTTTATTATTTTTTCTTCTCTATTCATTCCAAGTTTTACTATATTCAATTGTAAGTTATTTCTATTCTAACCTTCTTGTTAGTTTAAAGGAAATTTGTCAACTAGTAAGTCTATTGGCATTAAAATGTTTTCTAAAGAATTTTTATTTGAGAATAGTTGATACGCAACTAATAGTACATTAGTTTCAGGTATGCAACATAACTATTCAACAAGTTTATACATTATGCGATGCTCACCACAAATGTAGCTACCATTTGTCACTATACAATGCTATTACAATATCATTGACTATACTCCTTATGTATTGACTTTTATTCTGATAACTTATTCGGTCCGTAACTGGAAGTCTGTATCTTTAACTTCTCTTCATTCACTTGCCCATCCCCCCACCCCAATCCCCTCTGGCAGCCATTAGTTTGTTCTCTGTATTTATAGGTCTGATTCCATTCTTTATTTGTTTCTCTGTTTATTCTTTTTTTTTTTTTTTTTTAATCCCATAAAGAAGCCTCATACACTGTTGGGGGGAATGTAAATTGGTGCAGCCACTGTGGAAAACTGTATGGAGGTTCCTAAAACAATTAAAAATAGAATTGCCATATAATCCAATAATTCCAGTACTGGGTATCTATCCACAGAAAATGAAAACACTAATTTGAAAAGATATATGCATCCCTATATGTATTGCAACATTATTTATAATAGCCAAGATGTAGAAACCTTGTGCTCATTAATAGACAAATAGAAAAGGAAGATGAGGCATTGAAATATTTCTAACTCAATAATTAAAGAAACAAAAACAGAAGAGCATACGTTATTCATAATACTCTTAATAAATGTTTGTTTAGTATTTTATGCAATTATTTATATAGAAATATCTCTCAAATACATGGTAGCTTTAGAAATATGTGTTGATTCAGGTTTATTCATCAAAAATTATGAACCTACAACAGGAAAGGTATTGGGCTAAGTCAAATATTTATATTGGTGTAATATCAATACTAGGTTGGATAGGGAATTCTTATAGTGTCATGCATTCAATATTCAATAGTCACTAATTATTTATTGAACCCCTATGAGATGTTTAGGTAGGTAAGGACACAGTAGTAAACGTGACATGATATCACTAACTTCATGATGCTTGCATGTGTGAAGTGCTTCAAGGAATTAACAAGCAGAATAAAGAAATTATAAAGGATGGTGAAAGTGGTTATTTTAGATATGGCAGTCAGAGAAGGCATTTGAGCAGAGATCTAAAACTGATAGAGAAGTATGCAACTGGTAAAATGGTAAACTAGGTGAAGATCGATCTTACAGTTAGAAGACTTAACAAGTACAAAGACCTGATTCTTATTAGCAAAACAACATTATGGTTACTATTTAAAAGAATGCATTACTAATATTAATATTAGGTGGTACACATCAATAAAATGTTTTAACCTCAACAAAAATTAAGTTTCTTGATCCTTTTATATGCACCTCTGCTTCTTAACCATTTTTGATTAAATAGATTCTTTTAAAAATCCTTTTTTTAACAGTCGGTTAAGGATCCCGCTCTTGATTTCAGCTCAGGTCATTATCTCATGGTTCAGGAGAGGGAGCCCTGCATTGGGCTCCGTGCTGACGAAGTGGAGCCTGCTTAGGATTCTCCCTCTCTCTGTCTCTCTGTCTCTCTCTCCTTCTCTCTCAGAAATAAATAAATAAACATTAAAAAACTTTAAAAATCCTTTTTATATGTATGATCTCTCCTCTGTAAAATCTCATGTGTTCAAGTATGCATTAGTCTTCTTATAGTATCTAGAAGATGTAGTCAGAATGCTAACTGTAAGCCAAGGTCCCCAGGTTAGAAGCTCCTCTTGTACAACTGAAGGGAAAAAAATGTTGAAAGATTGGATTTGTTGCTTAAAAATATTTCATTTAAAAATTTATACATAATAAAAATGCTATTCACATAATCTAAAGGAAAACAGTTATTTTATTTTTCAGAGATCTTCAAATATTCTTGTATTTCATTAATACTATCAACTGTATTCTTTTACTCATGAACTTTTACGTACAGACTTCTTTGTGATATGCAAAGAAAAATGCAAAATCAAAGACAAGTGAAGTTTCTCAATAGGAAGTTTATATGCATCTTTAGTGTTTTACATTAGACATTATTATATTTCAGTGTGTTTAGCCTCAAATTTTCTAGGAAAGCTTTTTTTTTCCCAAATGGATTCACAATCCCATGGCATGAACTTATAAAATATCAATAGAACAAAGTTCTTAAAGATCTATCATCCCACAGATCTTTCTTTCACAAATATGCAAATTTTACTGATTACCAGATTTACATCCTTCTGTTAGCTTGTAAATGAGTCCAGAGGGAAATATCTCAAAGCAATATCTTTTAGAGTTTCCCATTATTCTTTTATCATGCACAAGAACCTAATTAATTAGATGCATGTTAATGTGTATTATATTTAATGCAGTATTCACTTCTTGATATACACAGGCATCCAGGAAATGTTTGCAGACCATTTTTTATCACACCATTCCTCCTGAGTAGACTGATGGATAGGTAACTCGATTGTCTGGAGAGGTTTTCACATATTTACCCAACACTTTGAATACATTACTTGTTCCAAGCATTGTGCTAAATATTGGGAAAATCAGACAAAAATAAAATAATACATAGTTCACAAACACTTTGGAAATCACTGCATATTTGTGAGGTAATATAACAGCTAAAAGGTGACTACATAAGGTATCATAGAAATGACAAAAATAGGAACAATGGTATATGAAACCTCTAGCTTCAGTTTGGCAAAGCATGTTGTAATTACAGGGACTGCACTTGGAGTGCTAGATAAAAGGCCATTTTTTGCCAAACCTAACTGAATGATTCTTCCACTGGGCATGTGAGCCTCAATCTCTTCATATCTTCTACCTACCAGGGAATTTGGAATCAGGTTTATAATCCAAATAGTTAAATATTGTATATAATAGCTATTATATAATGTCCCATTAACCCTTATCAGAATGTTTTTCTAAAGAAGTGAAGAGGCATTAAATAATTTCCTAAAACAGTGGCAGTCTCTAAATTCTTTAGAGGTGGCTCATTTGGGCTCACATTTCTGAGACCAATTATAGGAATAAAGAGGATCTTCTTACCTTCATATTTGGAAAGAGAATATTATGGGTATAAAAGGATGGGATCAAATGTAATATTCATATGAGGAAGTTGAGTTCTAACTTGTTTTTTCTTTAGTAAAGATATTTCCTTTCATAGAAAAAGAAGTTGAGACTATCTAACAGAAGAAGAGGGACATAGACACTTAAGTTAATCTTGGTTGTAACATAAATTGGGGATAAATTAAATAGGGAAATGAAAAGTTTAAATCAGTATTTTTTGGTCACCACCAAAAAATGCTCACTATTAAATAGCCCAATTATTATGATGGTGAAGAAGGGTTGAGTATATTCTAGGTTAGAGCAACTAAGGAGAAGGAGATACAGAAATATAAGACTTTCCTAATCAAGCCAAAAATATCCTAATTAAGGATAATGGGAGGATATTCTTAAGACACAGGGAGCAGCCCAGACTATTATTATCCCCTTGAGTTTCATATTTTTTGAGACCACTCGCTGTTTCTGCTATTGTCACATTTGTCACTCGGGAGTATATTGTAACTTTTACACTACAACAGAGTTGTGTAGTTGCAACAGAGACCATATGTAGCACCCACAAAACAGAAAAATATTTGTCATCCGTCTCCTTACAGAAAACGTTTTCTGATATCTGTACTAAGCAGTGCCATTGGTGACACCCTGAAAATGAAACAGTCACTCAAAGGCAAGACCCACAGTTTATAGGTTCACAATATGTCAGTGTCTTAACATTTCTGTAGGAGATGGTCAGCATTTATACAGTAATAGGTGTTCACTCTTTCACAAAATTGCATTGAAAATGAATTTTTATCTCTATTACGTACAACATTTTCAATTACAGTCACAATGATAGTATTTGGATGTCTAGTTACACATTTTCCAAATTGTTCAGCAAAATTATGAACTGTATATTAAAATCAGACATACAATCCAACTAGTTGTATGTTGTATATAATATCCCTTATGAGATTAATGCCCAATTAACCTGATCAAACCATAGATATGGAAAAGTATGACTCTAAATTGTCATCAAATGAGAAGAAATCCATCAAATTAATTCAAGACTTATTTTGAAAAACAGAAAATGTCACCTGTACTATGTGATAATATTAAATATTTCATTCATACCTACGAGTTTTCATTTTTCTACAACAAACTGTTTAAGTGGTGTCCTCATTGTTCCCATAATATTTTAGGCTACAAAGATAATATTGCTTTCATTGAGAAGTTAATTTGAACATATGCATTATTTTCCTAAATTGTGTTCCTACTTTCTCTTTGAGTGTTTTTCTAACTACTGCAATATTAGTAAAAAAATGACTTTCAAACAAGACATACAAGTATTTAGCCTTCATCATGCTTCTGTATCTTTCTCTCTGACATCTCTGAAGTCAAAAATAATCAATGTCCTTATGTTAAATTGGATCATTCCTTCTTGAAAATTTTTTTCCGATCATAAGTCTGAGCTCCACTCTCAAGCAGTATCTGATGATACGACTGTACCATACAGTGACTTCTCTGGACATTACAAAGTTTAATGGTTACATGAATACAGATGGTGAAATAGTAAATTTAAAGAGGAGACAGAATTGTACAGATGGACAGATGCACAGACTGATAAGTAGATAGGTAGACAGGCATGTAAGTAGAGATAGATATAGATATGAAGAGATAAGTAAAGATAGATGATACATAGAGAGATAGAGATATAGAACCACTTAACAACCTAATTGGATAATATATTATATAGACATATGCATATATGCTACAAAATATATACTCATAAATGTGTTAAAAATTGTATATGTTAATGTATATCTTTAAATTCTAAAATATTATGCACACATGCATAATCATAAAGGCAATTCATGACCTATCTATAGAAGTTATTTTGGCTACTTAGCAAGTCTCTTCTATTCCTCAGAATCTCATATATTTATTGTTTTTAATTATTTACTAAGTGATTCTCAAAAGATAGAAGGTTTTTAGAACTGGGGTGAGTGGGTGTCTTAGGCCATCTGTGTTTGCTAATTGACTTTACCCAGGGAAAAGCAAACTTTCTTGTATGTAATGACAGGTGATAGTTTTACAATTTGGAGCATGGCACCTTTCTAAATTAGGCTCCTGTCCCCTGTCACAGAGACCATGAGATAGGAGCATTATCTTCCTTGAAGATGACATTTCCGTGAGATGGTTCCTAGGTCGTTCAGAAAGACATGCTGGGTTGTGAAAACTTGCAAGAGGCTTTTAAAAAGCTTTACGTTCCAAAGAATCAAAGTTTTCTCAATACATGCTCTAAGAAAAGGCAGTCACAGGCCTCAAGTCAGGAAGAAGCATGTCTAAATTTTAGTAAAGCAGAGAGGAATTTTAAGATGCTCTTCATCAATAACCATGGCGTTTATTATATGGGCTTGGAAATAGAATCTAACCAGCTGCTTTCCTCCAACTCTTTTCCTCAATTTTCCATGTTTATATGGCAACTTAATAATATGTTTGTTGACAGAATCATGTTTAACTTAGAACATGAAGATAAATGTGAATGGCCAAACTATATGATGACACAAACTGACCATTCTTCTGCTAGTATAATAATGAAAAGCCTTTTAATGCCTGTTTTTGTTACTAAATGACCCCTTGTCATTGCAAAAAAAATAGCAAATTCTAGGGTAGTGGTTATTGAGCAGTGATTAAAGCACATAATTCTGGCATTTTCTGGAATTATCAGGTTTATTAGGACTAATTATACACAGAAATGTCACCGAGACAAAGTGAGTTTTAAAAGATTGCTATGTTGTGTCCCCCAAAAATCAGAATTCGCCCAATGAATTTTAGTAAATTCTCTTATTTAGTAATTCTCTTACTTAGTAATAATTAGTAATAAATAATAAGTGGAGAGGTAGCTTTCAACTCAACAACTTCTCAGAAAACTTTATTCATGATATTCATTATTACGCTGTTTTGATAATATGTTTGGAAAATTTAGAATTTATATTTTAATATATTTATTATATTTTATATTTTTCAAAATTTAGAATATAATGAACTAAGATAAGTGATATCTAGCATAATACATTGTTGAATACAAATTTAACTTACATGTTATAGTCCCTAAACAATGCTTAATTGATGTGTTATAATGTGAATAAAACTACTAACTTCATGAATAATCTTATAATTGCTAGAAAAGTGATTCACAGGGTCATACCTGTCATTCTTCCTTCCCTGAGAGCACTTCCTTCAAACCTCTAAGATTCTCCTTAATAACATCTCAAAATGTGCCGATGCTATAAGGTCAAATCTCAGCATTGCCCTTGATTCATTAATAAATCAAAATCATTCCAAGTAAGAGAGACAAAATATCTTAATGATTTATTACCTCAATGAAATTTAGATCAATGGACAGATGGGAAAAGGACAGGGAAATATTTTTTAAGAGAAGTAGAACACTTAAACATTATACTGATTTTGAATATATTGTATGAATTAATCATTTTATACATATTATATGAAAGCATATTCCACTTACTGGAATTTTAGTCCTCAGATATCTGTTATTTGAAAACTACTACATGAGCCTTCTACTTGGTGCCTTATACTGGAAAAGCCAACATGTTTGCATGTTTTAGAGTTTTCTCTGAGGGGCTGCGGCAAAATCATGTTGGAAAGGAGTTGGCAATCCATCATATAGTTAAACATGTATTTACTATTCAATCCAGGCATTCTACACTTAGATATTCACACAAGAGAATGAAACCATATGTCCACACAAAGATTTCCATCTAAATATTTATAACAGTTTTATTTATAATGGACAAAATCTGAAAAATATCCTGATGGGCACCAATGGAAAAATTAATTGTGGTTCATCTAGGCAATGGGACACTATATAGCAATGAAAAGAAATAAACCACTGATAGGTGGAACATTATGGAAGCATCTCCAAAGCATTATGCTAGGTGAAAACATCAAGACAAATATGGCTACATACATTATCTGTTACACATAGTTTCTGTTGAGTGGAATTCTAGGGGCAGTGGGGGGAAACTAACAGTAATGGAAAGTAGATTAATGGTTGCCATATGGGAAGGGGATTGAGTTCAAAGTGACACAAAGCAATAGTTTGGATGATAGAAGATTTGTATTTTCACTGTCATGTTGTAACCAATATAGATCCTGAGTATAGGTTTTCTTTCCCTGGCTTTAGTGCCTAGTCTGATACCTTTGTCCTTTGACTCACAAGATATCTAATTTATCATCCTGGGAGTCTATATAACTTCTCCTTGGATCAAGGAACCTACACTATTTAAAACAGCCTGGGATAAACGGTACTTGCCCCGCTATGCAGAAGTCACCCAGAAGCTCAAAGTTTGACAAAATGTTGAAACAGTCTTTTTAAGGTACAGATAAAGCAACAATACACAGAGCAAATTAGGCTCTGTCCTTCCAGACAAGATACATATTTTGAAACAAGGACTATTATATAGCTGTATCCTTAATAGCTAAAACACCGAATCCATGGTTCTGCCACTTAAAATCGAAAAATTTGGTACAAACCACCAACACTGGCCAACTGGAAATAATAATAATGGAACTCAATAATATGTGCTACACTAGTATAAATTAATAATAATGTAAAATGCTTACATTAAAGAGGCAGTTGATAGGTACTTTACAAAATTAAATCTTACCATATATTTAAACAACAGTGTGTGTGTGTGTGTGTGTGTGTGTATATATATATATACACATATATACATACATATATATATATATACATATATATACACATATATATACATACATATGTATACATACATATACATACATACATATATATACATATATATACACATATATATACATACATATATATACATACATATATATACATATATATATGTATATATATATAATTTTTTTTTTAATTTTTTTAACATTTATTTATTTTTGAGACAGAGAGAGACAGAGCATGAACGGGGGAGGGTCGGAGAGAGAGGGAGACACAGAATCGGAAACAGGCTCCAGGCTCTGAGCCATCAGCCCAGAGCCCGACGCGGGGCTCGAACTCACGGACCGCGAGATCGTGACCTGGCTGAAGTCGGACGCTTAACCGACTGCGCCACCCAGGCGCCCCTATAATTTTTTTTTTTAATTAAGGCCGCCGGCAACATGCAGTGTCTCCGAGTCTTGGAGACTTGACTGCCCTGCTTTCTCCTACAAATGGTGCTTGAGAGTTTGTCTGAAGGTTCTAGCAGGGGAGCACAGCTACTCCTATACCCTTGACCAAAGAAGGTCCTCTTCCACCTACAGCGCAGCTTTACAGCTTTGGGAGGGATGCACGTGGAGCAGGGAGGGAGGAAGGGAAATGCACCTCACCAGCCAGGTCAGCCGAATCAACCCTGACGATCAATGCCGAGACAGGTGTAGCAGCCAGATTACCCTCATGCCCAAAGACAGTAATTCTTTAGACATTGCTAACCACCTTCCTCTCACACCTCTTCCATTTTAATAGGTGTCTTAAGCTCTTCCAGAACATTTTTCCCTTTGGTTTGCTAGTCATAAAGTATTCCTATTGATAGGTTTAGTGAAAACCATTCTTACTACTAAAATTTTCTCCAAAACTCCAATATCAGTACAATATGTTTTTAATTATCCTCTTTTTCCAAAACACAGTTATGTAACACATAAAACCTTTTCTCAAAGATCAGCTTAATGCACAAGAGGGTGCTGAGAGGATGTGGGAGGGTCCCATGTATATAGGTGCTATTTTCACTTTCAGCTCTTTTTCAGAGCATAGCCATAAACACAGTTGGTGTTTTGTTTTGTTTTGTTTTGTTTGTTCCCCCCCCCCCACCGGAATAAAAGGAATAAAAATATATAGGTGGAAAATAATAGCAATCAGCACACCTAGAACTCATGTCTTGATTTCTAATACTAATCTGTCACGGTCAGGAGGAGCCAAAAAACACTTAACAGATAATGAAATGTGGTAACCTGGAACAGAAAAGGATACTAGATCGATTCTGAGAAAATCATAAGAAAAAATGAATTTTTGTTAATAATAATGGGTCAATATTGATTCATCATTTGTAACATCTTACTAATGTAACATGCTAATTATAGGGAAAACCAGATGTAAATATATGGGAACTATCTATACCATCTTCACAATTCTTCTGTATATCTACAACTGTTCTTAAATAAGTCTATTGAAAATTTTAAATATAAGTATTTAATGTACGGATAGGCACAGCACAGTCACTCAATATTCTATGCTTATCTCCCATATTCTACACCCTTTTGCATGATTTCTTAAATTATTATTTAAGAATAAATAGAATAGTATTTAACCACTACTAAATTAGATGATTCTTGAAATATGGGACAGGAAGGGATTATATTATATTACTTTGCTAGATGATAAAAAATTCAACAGAGACTAATTTCCTTCTGAAACTTTACATGTACAACTCACCAAAGGTTAAATGAAATTAAAACAATGAAAAAAAAACAAACAGAAAACAGCCTCAATTTTACTATTGATTATCAGAAAAAATGTTCTGGGTTCTTATGTCTCCAGGGTAAATTCTTCTGTTTCATTCCAATTTACTGAAAGTGACTTCTACTTCTATGAATTCTTAAATATTTCATCAAAGTCATAAATTTGTAATATTTTTCAGATGAAAATGTTTTCTAATCTCAAATGAAGACTTTCTAATACTAAATTCCTCTTTTACTTCCTGCTGATGAACTGAGGGACCCATGTTTATTAAAACATGACTTGCAGACTTTGTTAAAATGGTAAAAGTGGCTTTGTGTTTACATTATCCATGTTATATTAGCTCTATTTTATGCAAGGTCTAATATATGCAGAACTAAAAGAACACTGAAGGAAGAAGAGCTCATTCAATGTGTGAATTTAACAGCTCCAAAAGATTTTGTGTTACTCACAATCAAAAGTGTATCAGCTTTGAAAAAAAAATACATATATATATATACATATATATGTATATATATATATGTATATATATATACATATATGCAAAATTATTTTTGTATACAGGCTTCATTATTTCTTAACAAAATAGGCACTTATTTCCTGTTAATCTCATTGGTAGAGCAAAAAATGACTGACATACAAAGAGTAAAAGGCTTATGAATTTTTTGAATGTACAACTAATTTCTATTACGGTGAAGAAAATAGATTTCACAATAATTTTTGCTACCTTTAAATTTAAAAATCAGCATGTTTTCATATAGGTCTTAATAGCTGCTTTATCATTCCTATCCAAACTATTCATATGTATTTCAATTCAGTTTTGCATAATCACATCAATCTCCTAATAATATTGTGTTCTTGAAAAAAATGGGGTAAACTATGTCAAAATGTTCTCTATAGTTATTTTGATGTTTAGTCCTTTGAACGTCAATGATTTTGTTTTCACAGAGAAGATACTACTTTCCCAATGTTAAATTCACAAAGTGATGTAAAATTTCTGTTACTTTTTTCTATCAACACAAGGGTGGTCATGTGTAGAATTCATAGGCATCTCACCTCAAGTGTAAAATGAACTATGGCACACATATAGTAAAGAACTTCAATTTTTCCTCAATGATATACTCATGATTTACAGGAAAATTACCAATTTGACAGCATCAATATAACTTTTTTATTTTCAAAGTGAAAATTAAAAAATATATTTTACTCCATGAATATTCCAATGTTTTACTCAATCATCAAATTTAATGAAGTGACTACTTTAATACTGTGTGAGGCAATTATCTAATATGTCTTACATATAATAACAATACTGAAATTGTTTTAAAAGTGCTTTTTGTACCTTTTTATAACTTCACGAAAATGATAATTCAATTCAGTATTCACACTCACGGGAATTTTTGGTAGACTATAAACTATTTTATTGCAAGAGTAGTCACCTCTGTATTTAGCACTGTGCTTGCACACAGTATTTGTTAATCAAATAAATATTGCATTGTTAGATGAATGAATGATACATCACATAATAGGTTGGCAGACAGTTGATCATGATGGAATCGAAAAACTGATTCTTCATATTTATGTTTTTCAAGACTTCTTCTTACCTTCTAGATGGGGTAAAACTCAATTTTACCTAAAGATCGCTTCCACCTTGGTATTTATAAGAGCAAAAATATTTATTCAATTCATCTTATGACTTCCTTTCTGTAGACAAATTATTTAAATATAAACTTTACAGTCTCACATGCTATAGAATGGAAAACATGCTATCGCTTGAGAATGAAGCCCTAAGTAGCAGCTGCTGGAATAGAGCAATGTACAGGGAATTAGGAACTTGGGGGCCACAGGCCAGGTTAGAGGCATTGGAGAAATTAAATTTTGGAAGATTGAAATTCTGCAAGGTATAGAAAGAATGCACTCCTTTTTGAAAATGGTATTTGACATTTTCTCATGGAAAGCTAAAAGCATTTTGCTGTTTCTGTTGTTTTGTTTTGCTTTTCCAACTAGAATGCTTCCTATCTCTGGAACTTACATCACTGAAGTTTACAAAACTGTATGACACAGAGAACAAATACTTGTGGTTATATGTAATTCCTATAATTGTGAGCTGGAATTTTTAAAATTTGTGTAAACAAAGAGAAAGTTAAAAAAAAATCAACTAAAGTGAAACTTGATTCAAGTCGTGGCAAAGACTTTGATGGGACAGTGCCCATAATGTTACCCATTTCTTTTTTTTTTAATTATTTTTTTTAATCTTTATTTATTTTTGAGAGAAAGACAAAGTGTGAGCAGGGGAGGAGCAGAGAAAGAGGGAGACACAGAATCTGAAGCAGCCTCCAGGCCCTGAGCTGTCAACACAGAGCCTGACGCAGGGCTTGAACTCACGAACCGTGAGATCATGACCTGAGCCGAAGTCGGACGCTCCAACTGACTAAGCCAACCAGGCTCCCCATTACCCATTTCTTTTTATATAAAGCTATTATTTTATTGTGTCATAACAGTGTTTTACTTTACATATTTGAAGGTTGTATGGGTATTAAAATGTACTATAAATTTGTGGTCCATATGTTTTGCACTGTCATTAAATAAATCTCAGATGCCACATGTTTGGATAAAATTTCTTCAGAATATTTCAGCCCTCCATATTTGCACAAAATACTTCCTGTATTCTGAATGCCTTATCTGTCACATAAGACTAGTAAAATATCAAAATTCCATAGCCATCCTCATGCCTATTTGGCTTTGGATCCCTTCAATATGAATCTGTTTCCCCTAATGAGGTACTAGGTGATTAGCACATGCTCAATATATGTTTTTTAATGACTAATCTTTCCTTCTATTTTTAGTTACTCTCCAATAACATTGGTGCCTCATCATTATTTCTAAAAAACAAAGCATGAGACTTACAGATATAATTAGTTACTTTTCTGCCTGTAATAACATACAGACTGCACGAAGAATATCTGATTGCATTATTAGAAGTACAATTTATAAGCCAGATTCAAACAAAGCCTATGAGATTTTGGTTAGCCTATTTACCTCTTTGGTCTCGGAATTTATTTTTTCCATTTGTGTGAAACAAAAAAAGAAATATTTTGGACTAAATCATTGTTACCAAAAATGTGTGTTCTATACTTATGTGAGATATTAATAGAAATTGTGCAAAAATTTCAAAAAAAAAAGTTAGAGAGGCAGGGAGCCAAACCATAAGAGACTCTTAAAAACTGAGAATAAACTGAGGGTTGATGGGGGGTGGGTGGGAGGGAGGATGGGTGATGGGCATTGAAGAGGGCACCTGTTGGGAGGAGCACTGGGTGTTGCATGGAAACCAATTTGTCAATAAATTTCATATATATAAAAAAAATAAAATAAAATAAAATATAAAAAAAATAAAAGAAAAGAAAAACTGTATTTTCTGACTAACATTATTGGAATACACTGGGTTGAATTAGTAAAGACAGAGTTCTTAGTTATGATGCTGACACTATGGAAGGATAAAAGGCTATTTGAGTAAAATCTAACACCAAGTTCCAGACATACTAATGAAGCCATACTCGACCTTCTAATGGGTCCAATCAGCTTCATGAGGAGAAACCAGAAGGGAAAACAAAGAACCAAATCATAAATCATCAACAATAATTGTATATTATTTAGGATATCAAGTTTTCAATGTTTTGTTGAAACATTGAAACAAACTATAATAGGTAAACAAACTTTATTTCTTATGAAGTGCTAACAAATATCCGAAATGCCTTAAGTATAATAACCCCCAAAAGAAGTATTATATTTTTATTCCCATTTTAAATATGAGAAAAGAAGGCATGATAAGGTTACAACTTGCCAAAGATCTTTAAATTAGTAAGTGGCAGAACCAGGATTCAAAATCAGTAAGTATATCTCTAGCATTCTCTCTAAACTCCTATAATTCTATTTCTATTAATATAAAAAATCATATTACTTTTCTTTTCAAACCCTTATTGGGAAATCAGAACGATTCCAATCAGTATCACTGAAAAAAACTCAGTATCGTTAATGAATCTTCAAAAAATTGTTACTATTCCTTTCAAGTCAACAAATTTAAATTTTTTTTCAACGTTTTTTTATTTTTGGGACAGAGAGAGACAGAGCATGAACGGGGGAGGGGCAGAGAGGGAGGGAGACACAGAATCGGAAACAGGCTCCAGGCTCCGAGCCATCAGCCCAGAGCCTGACGCGGGGCTCGAACTCACGGACCATGAGATCGTGACCTGGCTGAAGTCGGACGCCCAACCGACTGCGCCACCCAGGCGCCCCTCAAGTCAACAAATTTAAATGTAATTTTGGTGTAACATTATAAATGTATTATAATTATAAATAGATATTTTCTAAAAGTTAAAATGTACTTTTGTTTATATAACAATAGAAAAATACATCTAAATTAACTTATCAGAATTTGATGAAATTTAATTACCACATTCAGTAACCAAGAAATTCTTGTATTAATATTAAAATCTTTTTGAGCTTTGATTAGATTACTCATTCTGTCATAGTTATTCCACTAGTAAGTCAAAATATAATAATGATGACCAGTAATTGAGGGCTTACTTATATGCCAGCCTTTGCAAAATATTGTGCATGATATCATGCTTCATTGAGCCTTCAGCACAAGCCAAGGAGGTAAAGAAAATAAGTTACATTTCACTTATAAGGTAACTAGGGTTAAAATAAGTTATATGAATTACCCAAGGTTAAAACACCTGTTAATCTGTTTCCCCCTCCTGTACAACCACACACTGCCCAATATTACAGTATATAGTTCCTTTCCGTGTCTAACGAAAATAAGAGCTTTAATTTATGAACGTTTTCCCTTTCAATGTCTTCTGGAGGACAATCTACATCATTACTTACTCATATAGTTACCCAGGAAAATAGGTGTTAAAAGGAAGGAACAAAGATTTTGAAAAATTGTGTAACTTACCTAAGACTAAAGAGCTAGCAGGTAGCAGAACTGATATCAGTTGTGTTATACATTAGCTCTTTAGTCTTAGGTAAATTTAAATGTATATAAATGGTATATATATGTATATAAATGGTACCTGTGTGTATATATACAATTCTGTATAACTTGAAAGTGACATACCATTCTTTTAATAATTATATGTAATGTTACCTATGAGTTTCCTCATTCGTAGCCAAAAACATCAAATTGATGTTTTCCTTTTCACCTTTTTCCATGAAAAAACATGTTTTACGTTTGATGATTCTGTTCCCTTTTTTTAATTCAATGTCAATTCATATATACTTACCAAATAAGAATTTCACAATGGGAACCTTATCTTTTCTTTTATCAGTACTTAAATTGAGGCACACAATGTAAATATTCAGTAATATCGTTAGTAATTATTTTTGTCTTCTTTGTATTATAGTCAATTTTTAAAATGTTTTGCCACCCAGGTTGTAAAATATTTGTGGCAAAGATTGTGTCTTTTGTGTCTATTATGCATTGTGTATAGTCAAATTTTGCACATAACTATCAAATGCATGCATGCTCACTAAAGAGAACTGAAATTTTTGGGAGTTAATTGAAAGATTAGAAAGAGTTAGAAAAAAAGCATTTAATTTGGCCAACATCTTGAAACTGTCAACAGATTAGTCTCAACCAAAGCTGGGAAAGCAATGATATGTTGTACTATACTGAATTGTCACACATATTGTTTATTTAAATCTGAGTCTTAAAAGCAGTTTAACTTAAGTAAAAACAAATCCTCCTGACATGCCTTTGAGCATTTTGAGATTTAATGATGCCTAGCACAGCAGTGTAATTAACAGTACCCATGATATATAGCAATGCTGTGTTTTCTAGTGCTATAAACAGAAGGTTTATGCCAGATTGCTTGTTAAGGTACACACGGTATCAAAGTATACCAGATGAAACAATCCCCTAGTAACCATGTAATGAGGTAAAGACATCTGTAACATAATTCTAGAACTTTGAATGTGAAGATTGAAAGTCTTTGTAATGGTACAGATGGAATTATCTCCATCCCCATGGACACTCTGACTGGAAATAGATAAGCCCACAGTCATCATAGACCACTAAGAGATAAACTGCGTTTGCCCTCAACAACAAGAAAAAATAACACCCTCAAGGTTAATGCTAAATATTAACTGTAAATGAGTATCACAGTATCAGAGTGAAATATAAAGATTTCTTAGTGCATGAATAAAATATACATTGAGAGACATTACAATGATTGTAAAACACCAATTTGATGGATAATTTTTATTGAACTATAATTGACATACAGTATCCTATTAGTTTCAGGGGTACCTCATAGTGATTCTGTATTTGTACATACTATGAGATGATCCCCATGATAAGTTTTAGTTAGCATCTGTCACCATAACAGTTATTACAGTATTATTGACTATATTCCCTATGCTGTATATTATATCCCCATGACTGATTTATTTTATAACCAGAAGTCTGTACCTCTTAATTCTCTTCACTTATTTCTCCCACCTCTTAACCCCTCCTCTCTTTGGTAACCAACAGTTTGTTTCCTGTATTATGAGTGTCTGTTTTGTTTTGTTTGTTCACTTGGGTTTTTTGTTGTTGTTTTAGATTCTACATACAAGTGAAATCATATAGTATTTGCCTTTCTCTGCCTGACTTATTTGATGGGCATAATACCCACTAGGTCCATCCATGCTATTGCAAATGGCAAGATTTCATTATTTTTTATGGCTGAGTGACACTCCATTATAGATAGGTATGGATATATATAGATATAGATATAGTAAATGTAGATATAGATGATATAGATATAGATATATAGATATAGATAGATATAGACATAGATGATATAGATAGATATAGATGATACAGATAGATATAGATATACATATACATATATAGATAGATACAGATATAAATGATATAGATATACCACATCTTCTTTATCTATCAGTGGGCACTTAGGTTGCTTCCATGTTTTGCCGATTATAAACAACACTGCATGGGGCGCCTGGGTGGCTCAGGCAGTTGAGCCTCCGACTCTGGCTCAGGTCATGATCTCATGGTCTGTGAGTTCGAGTCCCCCGTCGGGCTCTGTGTTGACAACTCAGAGTCTGGAGCCTGCTTCAGGTTCTGTATCTCCCTCTCTCTCTGCCCCCTCCCCCGTTCATGCTTTGTCTCTCTCTGTCTCAAAAAAAAAAATAACATTAAAAAAATTTTTAAGTAAACAACGCTACAGTGAGCATAGGGGTGCATATATTTCTTCAAATTGATGTTTTTGTCTTCTTTAGATAAATATTCAGATAAATTTTCATAATGGCTGGGCCAATTTACATTTCCACCAACCTGACCATGGATGCTGAAGAGTACAAAAGTGGCCAAGTAGAAACTCCACCTAGGAAAGGACAGCACCAAAAGGGCTAATGAGTTAGAAAAAAATGGTCAAGTTCATTAATTAAAGATTCTGGAGAAGTCAAAATATTATTGGAGTGTGAAAACTGGTAAGAAGACAAAGTGTAAATTTATTAGAAAGGTAAGTGTAAATTCAGGTCGGGTGTTTGAAATTGAGACTTTTATGATGTCACAATTATTGATAACCCCAAGCCTAGAATATAATAGGAGTTTCTCACAAATGATTTGGAGTAATAAGCTGTTATTATTAAAGACTTTAAAGACTGGTCATGGATGTCCATGCCCTCCAAACAAATACACATAGGAACACACTTATAGTAGACCAAGTTGGAATTTTACACATTGTGGTGAGGTAGAACACAAACCATGGGAAAACTTAGGTCATTTCAGTAAGATGTTAGAAAACGTCAGGGGTTTGGTTGAGTGACTTTGGAGAGGGTTTGTGTAACAAGACTTTGCTCTGGTTTGGATGCTTTCATTGAAGCAGGAATAATTCCATGATTGAATATTTTAATATATCTTACTATTCCAAGGATAAAATTGTAATTGGTAAAAAAACAACAATTCCTCATATTAGGCAAGATAGGAGATGTTTCGTCATTTTTGTGGTTTGGAAAATATTCATTTTTGTTTACTATAATCAGATATAATTGTGGTGTAGACTTGATTTTTTCCCCTAATTTACCTTGATCACAGATTGGCCTTGTCTGTTGTTGATACCTGTAGTCAGTAGGAGAATACCCAGGTCTCGCTGTGAGAGTCAAGCAGCTTCTGTCAATAACAAATCACAGCTGATAGTAACAGGCTAGCTCCTGGATGATATAGTCTGCCTTTGTCTTTCTCAGTGTGTTGTATGAATGGATGTCCCTTAAAATAATTATTGAAGTCATTATGAAAAGAAACAGAAAAATCTAAATGAAACATTTAGAAGGGCAAGAATGACACGGTTGATATATTGACGCAAAAAATTAGAGCTTTAGATGGTGCAGTTTGGTGCCATATGCTTCAAAAGGGCTGAGCTTTTTTTGAGAAAGGACCGGGAGAAATAAACTCGAAGCAGCAATGAAAAGCAAAAAGGACAATATCCTCACCTCTAGAATTTATGTAGACTATGAAAGATAGAAATAGACTAATTATTTGAGAAATATAAATGATGTCTACAGGATCATAACAGATTTGATTTCATAAGGAAGTTGTGGCAGATAATGTTTGGTGGCTAACCCTACATTCTGCTCTGTCTTATCATTTTCCCTCTACCCATAATTAAAACAGTATCCCTTACAAATACTACCAG
Source organism: Lynx canadensis (assembly GCF_007474595.2). NCBI lineage: Eukaryota > Metazoa > Chordata > Mammalia > Carnivora > Felidae > Lynx > Lynx canadensis. The sequence goes on from NC_044306.2 coordinate 94,051,349, forward strand.
AGTCCTAGCTTTGACCAGTAAGATAAGGATGGATCATTGGAGGTCTTTTGTTTTCCTGCTCACATAGGCAGACCCAGCCTTCCTACTACCTTCAGAAAGTACCAGATGCTTTCAGTTACATCAGCCATTCTCCATTTAAGAGGCAAGGCAAAAACACGAGGACAGAAAATCAGTATGCTGAGAATGGCAAAACAGAAGTACTGAAACGGAACCAAAGCTAGCAACTGTCTGTGTCTGGACTTAGGTTATGTCCATGGAAAAATGCGACCAAAAAAGAAAAAAAAAAACTATTACCATATTGTCAAGCCACTTCACCAGGTATCTACTATTTGTAGATAAAAGTGGCCAGAGGTAAATGAAACAAAAACATTCTGAAAACAAATTGAAAACTATTAGGTCAGACTGAAAAATTGTAGGTGGTACAACAGAAACACTTGTTTAGTGGTTATTGACTCAGACCAGACTAATGGAGAAGAGTCCCAGTGATGATGTCTAGCCTGGCAGGCTTCACCTACTGGTGGTGTCCAAATGATTAATTGGTTCAGAGAAACTCCAATTCTAAAAATAATCTTTTTTGGATAAGTAGTTACTTAAGCATCTTTTGGTAGAGAGGAAAACAATGACTTGGTGGGTGGGTGGTATGGATATGAAATGAGAAAGGAGACTTACCCAAAGAAATGGGAGCTCTGGGCATCTCAGTCAAGAGCTAATTTCAGCCTCTCACCAATTTTTTTCTTTTCTGTCCTTTTTCTTTTCTTTCCTTTCCTTTCCTTTTCTTTTCTTTTCTTTTTTCTTTCTTTCTTTCTTTTTTTTTTTTCAGATAGAGAGCGGAGAGGTCCTCTAGACACTATAGACTAACTTAATTTTAAGTGATTTTGTCCATTTCAATGATACAAACTGATTTTCTATCAGTCACGATAATCAAAGTAATAAATTTTATGCCCACAAAATGTCAGGTTTGTTAATCTCTTTGCATTTTGTGCACTAACCTTAAAATCTATGAAGCAAATTTGTGTATATATAGACAAAAGAAGACCATACACTCTACTACTGTCCCATATACCTACTACTTTGATATGGAAGGATCTGTTTCACTAGAATCAAACTACTTCAATTCACTTCATGCCTAAGCAAATAACTACACACACACACACACACACATGTATATACATATGTATATACCTATATATGTATATACATATGTATATACATATATATTCTGAAATACTCTCCAAGGAGATGGATAACATCTGTGCAGTATTTTAATATTTTATTTTACTTTGGATTGATTTACACCCTAAGAACTACAGCTCAATAAAAGAAAAGAATAACAATCATGCTGTGCACTAAGCTTTTAATGATTTATTATCAGTGTATATAACCATTTTCATTTTCCTATATAATTATTTTATTATTAATTATAATGAGACTTTAATAGAAACTCAATTTTCCAAGTTAATTTTCTTTATAACAATCTGACAATTAATTAAAGGTCTTGTAATATTTACTGAGTTATTTTTCTTTGTTCCTTCCTTAAATCATCCCTGAAATTCTGCCTTAACTGCCTTCTAGTGCTTTCATTGCTTTCATTGTTTAATCTTGTCTTTCTTTCTCTGATCCCCCTAATCTTCCCTTCCTTCCTAATCTTTTATTCCTTTTATTCCCCAACTTAAAAAAAATTGAAATATAATTGACACATAATACTATATTAGTTTCAGGTGTGCAACATAATGATTCAATTACTGTTTATATTGTTAAATGACCATCACAATAAGTCTACTCAATCCGCATCACCATACATACTTTTTTTTTTCCTTGCGATGGAACTTTCAAGATGTTTTGTCTTGGCAAATTTCAAATATGCAATACAGTATTGTTTTATTTTTAAAAATTTTTTAATGTTTATTTTCTGAGAGAAACAGAATGCAAGTGGGGGAGGGGCAGAGAGAGAGAGGGAGACATAGAATCCGGAGCAGGCTCCAGGCTCTAAGCAATCAGCACAGAGCCGGACACAGGGCTCGAACTCATGAACCACCAGATCCTGACCTGCGCTAAGTCGGTCGCTTAACCGACTGAGCCACCCAGGTGCCCCTGAAATACAGTATTGTTAACTACAGTGTGCTGTACATTATATTCCTAAGATTTACATATCTTATAACTGGAAGTTATATACCTTTTGACAATTTCCCCCATTTTGCTTACTCCACAACTCTGCCTTTGGCAGCCACCAGCCTGTTCTCTGTATCTACGAGCTATCAGCTTCCTGATTTTTTGAAAGAGAATTTATTGTAGTTTACAGTGTTTTGTTTCATATTTTTTCAAAGATATAAAATAACTACCTTCCACATTTCATGTGTAATATGATTACAAATTAATATTTGCTGATGGTTTAAACTTAAATATATGCAGACAGAAATAGAAATCATTGACATAATCTGTTTTAGAACTCTAGGAACTGACCATACAACTTATGCTACAATATTAATGTTCAGATAACTGTCTATCACTATATATTTTATTTAGTGACCTCCTATAAGTTGTTAACTTTCTAATCTTAGGACAGTAACATACTAGCTATAAAAACAACACATTTATTTTCATGGGCAAAACTTTTAAGAAAGTCAAAAGATACTCAAATGTCTAAATTTGTTAAAGAATGCCAAATTCTTTTCAAAACAGGATGATTTAATTTACTGTCCCAGAAAAAAAAATCATCATTTCTCTGTGCCCTCAACAATCCTGAAGCATATAAAATGTTGTTTATTGACAATATTATAGTTATAAAATTTTATCTTATTGTATTAATTATCACTCCCCTGACTTCCAACAGGGCTAAAAAATTTTATACATTTACCATTCCACTAAAATCCTATTCTGTGAAATGCACATTTGTATTTCTGCATATTGATTTATTGTGCTTGTTTTGCTTGTCTTGCTCTTATGAATTATTAGCATCGCTGTGCATATTTTAAATGACATTTTGGTAATATTTTCTCCAAGCTTGTCATATATTTTTGATTTTGTTGATTCTCTTTGCAAACTGTGGCCATACAGATTTGTTTTTACACACTTCTATGCTGCAGAATGTCTTAACTTTATCATTGTGACTGGTCTCCCCAATACCAAAATATAGATATGGATATAGATTAGATTTTACCTTTATCTTGATCCTTCTATTTTTAATATTTAATGGTAACATAATGGTTAACGATGTGGATTTAGAATCTGGGTAGCTCAGTTCAAATGTCAATTCTACCACTTAGCAGCTGTGTAACATTGGGCAAGATATTAATCTCTTTGTGAAGATAATAAAATGAAGATAATAATATTCCCCATGTCATGAAGCTGGGAAGATTAAATATGTTGTTTAAAGGAATGTAGGGTAATGGTATACAGTAAAACTTAGCCATTATTTAAATCATCAATAACTTATTTATTTATAATGTTTCATCTTTATTTTGCCAAAAGCCAATATAAAAAACCATATTACATATTTAAAAAATTAGCTGATTGCTGTCAACATCACAGATGGAACAGAAACGTCCATTAAAGAAATTTTACACAGTACTATTTAAAGTTTTGACTTGAAGAGAAAAAGTGGTATGAACCTTTACAATATCTAGCAAAATTGTCTTTATGGGCCTACCTTGTTTTCTTGGATTCGCAGACATCGCATTTTTTACAAACTGAAGGCTTGTGGCAACTTTAGGTCAAGTCTATTGGTGCCATTTTTCCAATAGCATTTGCCCACTTCATGTCTCTATGTCATTTTAGTAATTCCTACAATATTTAAAATTTTTTCATTATCATTATGTTTGTCATGGTGATCTGTAATCAGTGATTATGACTCTCTGGAAGCTCATATAATAGCATTTTAGAATAAAATATTTTTAATTAAGGTATATACATATTTTTTTAGACAAAAATGCTATTTTATATGGCTAATGACTACAGTATTGGGCAAGTAAAACTTTTTTTAAGTTTATGTATTTATTTTGAGAGAGAGAGAGAGAAAGAAAAAGAGGGAGAGAGAAAGGGGGAGAGAGAATCCCAAGCAAGTTCCGTGCTATCAGTACAGAGCCCAACACAGAGCTCTATCTCACAAACCATGAGATCATGAACTTAACTAAAATCGAGAGTCAGACGCTGAGCCACTCAGGAGTCCCTGAGCAAACATAACTTTTTTATGCACTGGAAAACCAAAAAAAAATCATTCCAATCATGTTATTGTGATATTTACTTTATTGCTGTGGCCTGCAACCGAACCCTAGTATCTCTTAGGTATGACTGTATTCTGATTCACATAATTTACAATAAAATAAAAATGATAACACTTTAGGTACAAGGCAAATACTTGTAAAGGTTTATTAATTTAAATTCCATGTATATACAATTTACTTTATATACAGTTGAGCCTAGAACAACATGGGTTGAACTTCACGGGTTCACTTATACATGTATCCTTTTTTGTTTCAATACAGTATAGTACCACAAATGTATTTTCTTTTCCTTACGATTTTCTTAAAATATTATTTCTCTATGTCACTTTATTGTAAGAATACAGTATATAATACGTACAGCATACAAAATATGTGTTAATAGACTATTTATGTCATGGGTAAGGTTTATAATCAATAGTAGGCTACTAGTGGTTGAATTTTTGGAGAGTCAGTAGTTATATGGGGATTTTTGCCTATGAAGGGAGTCAGTTCTTCTAATCCCCGCATTCTTCAAGAGTCAAGAGTCAATTCTCAACACACACATGCACATATACACACACACATGTATATATACATATATATATATATATATATATATATATACCTATATACCTATATACCTATATATACCTATATAGGTATATATATATACATATATACATATGTATACATATATATATATATATATATAGTTTTAGAAACTATATATATATATAGTGTATATATATACACACACACACACACATATATATATAGTTTTGACTTTGTAAAATAAATTGGTGACTTGTTTATTTTATTGGCTTTATTTTGATTCATAAGAAATGACCACAAAGTTATCATTTGAAACAGCACCCATCTATTATGTAAGTTTCTGTTGGGTCGCTCACCAGCCTTCAAATTCTGGTGTTGGCCAGGCCTGCAATTTCACCAGAGGCTTGAGTTCCTCTTCAAAGCTCATTAAAGCTCTTGGCAGAATTTATTATCTTGAGGTTATAGAGCTGAGGTCACAATTTTTTGGCTGGCTGTCAATTTGGGACTATTCTGAGCTACTAGAAGCTGCCCACAGTTCCTGTCGTGAATACCTCTCCACAACAGGGTAATTTGCTTCTCCAAGGTCAACAGGAGGTAGCTTCAAATCTCTGTTCCTTTTTCGATCTCTATCCCTTAGATGCTCCACTAAAGGACTCAGAGGATGAGTCAAATTATAAGTACTATGTATTATATAGGGCTTCTACTCAAGCATGTGAGACCATTTTAAAATTCTGCCTATAGCATTCATTTTCTTCGTTGGTATACAATGAATAACTTTGACATTCTCTATCCCTGTCATCTATATTGTTAAAATTATTGGCATAAAATTATTCTGTTTTAATTATCCTTAGTTTTTCCCAATTATGTTAAATTCTACAAATAATCTACTGATGTCCTCTTTTACATTTCCAGCATCATTTATTTCTTTTGCTTTTTAAAATGTTGTTTGATTTTTCCAGAGAAACATTGTTTGCCTTTTCAGAGAACCAGTATCTGTTGATGCTTGTTAGTTTAGTACTGACTATTGAGAATCATAGATGCATTTTGGTAATTTTTCATTTCATCCTTCCAATTTCTTTTTTTTTTTTCCTATTTAAATTCATCATCATGCCACACTTTGTATTGTTGACTTTGTCAGGAGTTCAGCCAAGATGAAAACAGAAAACTGAGCTCTCAGGTATCAGGGCAATCAATTAAAACAAACTCCAAAGGAAAGTAACAATACAGCACAGTTACTGCAATAGTTTAAGCAAGAGATTAAACCAAAAAAAGTTCTGACTCCCTCCTGTTTTCCTATTTTATTTTCTCCCGTGGAACAGCATGACAGTCAAAGGTAGGTAGGTCAGCATAAATGTGAGAGCCATCTCACTGCCAAGAAAAGCTGAACAAAAAACTTTAAAGACCGGGGGTAATGAGGAGAAGGAGCAGACCAAGAAAAGGGGGAAAGCTGAGAGTGGAAAGTACTGAGTTCTAAGTCATGCTGGGAAAAACTATCTTTAAGGTGTCCTCTAAGCCCCCCATAAGAGGACCTTTGCAGAGGTGACAAGAAGAGCTCACACAAGGCCTCAGGTAAAGAGACAGAAGAATGAGGGTGTCTGGACTAGGTGCCCTAGAACATGGAAGCACAGGTTAGTCCTTGACTACAACTCTCTCATAGGCAGCAAGACACTGGCTGTGCCTCCAGTTTGCTATGGGGCGGGCAGCTGTCCCCTGTGAAACCTACCAAGTTAGGTCTTTACAATTGCCAATGATTGGGCCTGGTAAATCACACATGGGTTTTTGTATCCAAGAGACAGGTTATATATTGCCTACTTATGCTATAAGAAAATTTTATTTCAATAGAAATTTATAGGGGCACCTGGGTGGCTGAGTTGGTTAAGTATCTGACTCTTGGGTTTCGCTCAGGTCATGATATCATAGTTCATGGGTTCAAGCCCCAACTCAGGGTGTCAGCAGGGAGCTTGGGATTCTCTCTCTCCTGCTCTTTCTCTAAATAGATAGATAGATAGATAGATAGATAATTAAATACACTTTTAAAAATAATAGAAATTTATAAGTAATATAAAAACTTTTAATATAATATATTGGTACTTTGTGATGCATACTTCGATATATTATGTTTTAAGATGTTAACTTGAAAAGTTGAAAATTAAGCAGTGTTGTTTTATTCTTCTTCTAACCCTGCCCCAATTTCCAAATACATACCACACATGTATGTGTCTTTGAGCACTGAAGATTTTTTTTTTTTTTTCCAGCAGGTTGCCAATGACTTGCAACTTCTGGATCAAAATAATGTAGAGTCAACTTGGAATCATTCTGCCTTAAACAGATATGCTGAATGACAGAATATAAAAAGCAAACAAACAACAACAACAAAACAGGATGAGTTCTATCACAAGATAATGATATTTGAAAAGTGGATTATGTAATAGAGGAACAAAATACTGGGCAGAGTTAAAACTGAAGGTTTATTGGGATTCAATCAACAGAACAAAGTTAGTGAAAGTTAGGAGATTTGTTGTTTTGTTTTGTTTTGTTTTGTTTTGTTTGAGAGAGAGAGAGAGAGAGAGAGCATGAGCAAGGGAAGGGCAGAGAGAGAGGGAGACACAGGCTCCCGGCTCCGAGCTGTCAGCACAGAGCCTGACAAGGGGCTTGAACCAATGAAGCGTGAGATGATGACCTGAGCCAAAATCAGGCACTCAATGGACTGAGCCACCAAGCAGCCCAGGAGATTTGTTCTTGAGAGAAAAAGGAGATTTAACCTCTTTTTTAAAATTGAAACTTATTTGGCATATAACATTGTGTAAATTTAATGTGTACAACATGTTAATTTGATACATTTATATACAGCAAAGTGATTGTCATTGTAATGATAATAAGCACCTCTATCACATTACATAATTATCATTTCTTTTTAGTGGTTGAAATAATTAAGTTCTAGTCTCTTAGCAAGTTTGATGATTATAATACAGTGTTGTTGTCTATTTCACTATACTGTGCATTAGATCTCTAGAGTTTCCACTTATATACCAAAGGAGAATGAAAACAAGGATATCTAGAAAATATGTGCACTCCTGTGTTTATTGCACCAATATTCACAGTAGCCAATAAGTGCTCATAGACAGATCAATCGATAAAGAAGATTGGCCATTTGTGACAACAAGGACCTTGAGGATTTATGCTAAATATGAGAAGTCAGAAAAAGATGACTCTATGATATCATTTCCAAGTGGAATCTAAAAAAAACTAAACTCATTAAAAACAAATAAGATGGCGGTTACCAAGCACTGGAGTGTGGAGGGATAGGGCAGATATTGTTTAAGGGTACAAACTTGCAACAAGTAGTAAATAAGCCCTAGGGATTTAGCTTCAAGCTACACCCTGAAGCCAGAGCTGGAGAGACTTCTATACTTGAGGGTATCTATAGTTAACTCAACATTGTTGTGACATAGAATTATTAATTTTGTACAATGTATATTTCTTCTCCTTGAATTTAAGACAAAAGAATAGAAGCTTTCTAAAGTCATCACCTGGAATAATTTTTTATTTTAATTTTTAAACAATGATGTACTTAAGAATGAGTTGGTGATAACCACCCTTGTATCATTTGATCAGTGGGAATGGATGGGCCTTGAAAACCTTGGACTATTCGTTTCTAATTATCAGGCTAAACTTTCTGGTGTGTAAGTCCTCAGGGGACACTTTCTGAAAAAATTCCCAGCTCCCAAGCTTGACAAACATTTTGTAATTTAGAGTCCTAACCACCTTGATTACCCTGATGGAGAGGGTCTCTTCTCTACCCTTCCCAGTTCCTAATGGCCACCATGAAAACCCTACTCAGTTTCATGTAATTGGTCTTATTTTTTTAATAACTCTCAAGCCTCCATTTATTTTTAAATTAAATTTGGCTTATTACACATGCAAAAATAATAATATATTTTAAGGTGGGCATGACTATTGTGTTGCACGTACTTGATTATAATCCTTTAGTGAGATAACATTTGAGAGTGTGTATTGAGGGGTAGGGAAAGCTTCATGGGAAATAGGAAAAGAAGTTCTAAACCATTTCAATCCAGTCTTAAGGATTCAAACATATTTAGAAAATTTTAATGTAATTGCTTCAAAAGTAAACTAATAAAAGTTAAAATATAAATTTAACATGGTTTAAAAGTACAACTAATTAAGTTGAATTTTATAATTTTATAAGCTCCTCTAAAATGTATAAAGGTCTTGAGTATTACATATTTTTATATTTTATTATGTACAGAACATGAAAAGTTTAAGCCTGCTATAACTAATTTATTTATTATGGTTTTATGTTATGACATTTCCTCCTTCCTTGTTCTTTTAAAGAAGCTCTGAAGGAGATAAACTTGATTTATAACAGATTATTGGAGTAAACAGAAATATCATTTACACATTGTAGCAGTCAAGCATTAAAAGCATACAATACAATAATAATAAATTCTTCATATTAACTTGCCTCGAAAAACTGAAAAATATAAGTGTCATTTAAGACCCAATAATTCCATGTTCTTTGGAATTCATGTAACTATCATTATTTACTACTGTTTTGAACTATTTTTAATATTTCAGCTTCCTACTCATATCACTCCAAATAAAGTGAAAATTTGAAAGGCATAGAAAAGCCAAATGCTGTCAAAAATCATAAAATAAAAACTTAACAACAATCTGATTGAGACTAAACAGTAGACTTTTTCCTTTTACTTGTTAATATTTTATGTCAATACAACTGTTTCTGAAATTATTCTCTCCTCAAACAAATCCATTTTGATAAAAAAAGTAAAATTTCATGATATATTCTTGAAATTTAAACAATTATGTCTTTCACATGGTTCATGAAAATTTGTAGTAGACAGAATAATATTCTTCCTCCTAGGGTCCATGTCCTAATTATCAGAACCAGGTTGAAATTTCTGTCATGATAGATTAGTTTGTGTTTTTAGAATTTAACATACATGAAATCTTATAATATGTACTTTTTCTTGTGTGCACTTCTTTCATTCAATTTAATGATTTTGAGGTTTATTCACATACTAATAGTACTTTCATTATATTGCCAAGGAGTAGCCCATGTGTAGGTATGTCACATTTTTTTATCCTTTTGTTTTTTGGCGGACATTTGGCCTCTGTCCATATTTTAGCTATTACAAAAAAATCCATTACACAGATTCATATGCGGGTTTTTGTATGAATACATACACTTTAATTTCTTTTGTATAAATATTTAAGAAAAAAATGGCTGGGCTATATGCTAGACATATATACAAATTTTTTAATAATCTGTCAAAATGATTTCCAAAGTGTTGGAAGTTTCCCAACATCCTTGGCAACACGTGATATAATCGGATTGTTTATTTCTAACATTGAGCTCTTCTAACAGCTTTTGAGTAGCATATTATGGTGATTTTAATTTTCATTACTTAAAATGGTATTGAATATCAAGGATGCCTTGTTGGCTCAGCTGGTTGAGCTCCTGACTCTTGTTTTCCGCTCAGGTCAAGATCTCATGGTTCATGGGTTTAAGTCCCACTTGGGCTCTGTGCTGACAATGTGGAACATGCGTGGAATTCTTTCTCTCCCTCTCTGCCTCTCCCCTACTTGTGCGTGTGTACACACACTCTAAAAATAAACAAATAACATTTAAAAAATAAATAAAATGGTATTTAATATTGTTTCATGGTCTCATTTACACACACACACACACACACACAGATTATAGATACTGGATGATTTTATACATATTGTTTGGTAAAATATGTGTCCAAATTTTTTGATTTTGTCAATTTATTTGTAAGTGGTTTGTTTGAGTTTCTTTTAATGAGTTTTGAGACTTCTTCATAAATTCTCTATGCAAAACCTTTGTTGTGTGATTTAGAAATACTTCTACCTTTTTAATTTTTTGAGGAACCTCCACACTGTTTTCCAGAGCGGCTGCACCAATTTGCATTCCCACCAAAATCGATCTACCCTATGACCCAGCAATAGGACTGCTAGGAATTTACCCAAGGGATACAGGAGTGCTGATGCATAGGGGCACTTGTAACCCAATGTTTATAGCAGCACTTTCAACAATAGCCAAATTATGGAAAGAGCCTAAATGTCCATCAACGGACGAATGGATAAAGAAATTGTGGTTTATATACACAATGGAATACTACGTGGCAATGAGAAAGAATGAAATATGGCCTTTTGTAGCAATGTGGATGGAACTGGAGAGAGTTATGCTAAGTGAAATAAGTCATAGAGAGAAAGACAGATACCATATGTTTTCACTCTTATGTGGATCCTGAGAAACTTAACAGAAGTCCATGGGGGAGGGGAAGGAAAAATAAAAGAGGTTAGACAGGGAGAGAGCCACAGTATAAGAGACTCTTAAAAACTGAGAACAAACTGAGGGTTGATGGGGGGTGGGAGGGAGGGGTGGGTGGTGATGGGTATTGAGGAGGGCACCTTTTGGGATGAGCACTGGGTGTTGTATGGAAACCAATTTGACAATAAATTTCATATTAAAAAATACTTCTACCAAATTGTAGCTTATCTTTTCATTCTATTAATATTGTATTTAAAGAGAATATTTTCATTTTTACAAAGCCTAATTTATAAACATTTTTCTCTCACAGATCATCTTTTTGGTGTTGATATAGGAATTAGGAAATATTTGCTTAAACAAATGTCAAGATTTTTTTTCTTGTGTTTTCTTTTAGAAATTTTATAAATTTGATTTTATATTTAGTTTTATGATCCATTTGGCTTAAAAAAAGAGGCTCCTATTTTAGAGTTATTAAACATGTATATTAACTACCAGAATTCATGGAAGAAATCACCAAAAAGAATTAGTGGAGACAGTACCAAGAGATCACACAGACCAAGAGAGTGACAGTTCCCACTAATCAGGATGGAAAACTTCATGATTCACAAAAAGGGTTACAATACTCAAAGGGTCTTGCTTCAATAGTGGGTGATAATTAGTCTTTTTTTTTTTATTTTTAAAATGTTAGTTCTTTTTTTTAAATATGAAATGTATTGTCAAATTGATTTCCATACAACACCCAGTGCTCATCCCAACAGGTGCCCTCCTCAATGCCCATCACCTACTTTCCCCTCCTTCCCACGCCCTGCATCAGCCCTCAGTTTATTCTGTTTTTAAGAGTTTCTTATGGTTTTCCTCCTTCCCTCTCTGTAACTTTTTTTTCCCCTTCCCCTCCCCCATGGTCTTCTGTTAAGTTTCTCAGGATCCACATAAGAGTGAAAACATGGTATCTGTCTTTCTCTCTATGACTTATTTCACTTAGCATAACACTCTTCAGTTCCATCCACGTTGCTACAAAAGGCCATATTTCATTCTTTCTCATTGCCAAGTAGTATTCCATTGTATATATAAACCACACCTTCTTTCTTTATCCATTCATCAGTTGATGGACATTTAGGCTCTTTCCGTAATTTGGCTATTGTTGAAAGTGCTGCTATAAACATTGGGTATTTGTCTCAAATTAAATGCTGATGTGGTCCCATCTTATGTACCCTAGAAGGAAGTTTCAATAATAAAAATATTTCCCAGTAATTTATCCACATGCTAGAACAAAGATAAAAGATATTAATAGGATTGCAAAAATATACAGCACCCTAAAAGGTAAAACTTACAATTTATAACATACAATTAAAAATTATCAGACATTTAAACAAGAGGGAAAGTATAAGTCATACTGAAGAAAAAAAAAATATTTGAGCAATCAAAACTAACACAGAACTTACCTATCTAGAGATAACATTGGATATATTAAATGGAAACATGAAAAATATACGAACTCAAAATGAAAACTTAGAGAGTAAATATCATAATTTCAGAGGTAAACAATACTATATAGGATTGAAAACATGTTATGGATTATGGAAGAAATGATTAGTGAACTGGAAGACATACAATATAAACTATCCAAGTAAAAACCAGACCTGATTATCAGCATCTAGTGTGTCCCAAAAACAATGTCAAAATGTGTCAACAATGTGTCCCAAAAACAAGAATATGGATGTCTATTCAGGCCCCTCCAGTAAATGAACTATGCTGTAATTTCTTTGACTCCTGGGCTTAGGCAAACGACCTGGACCTTTGGTCAGGCCACCAGTAAATTTAAAACCATCATACAAAACAAGCTTCCTTGTGGAGACAAAAAATATTTATATGAAAATTAGGTCTGTTACTTATATGCTCTTTGTTACCCAGGAGAATGCTCACTAAAAAGAGCCCCCTGCCTATGAAGCAAAGGAAAACCCAGTTATGTGAGCTAAGTGTGAGACTGAATTGTTCTCAGCCCAGAATAAGCAGATAAGTAATCAATTGCCATCTGGCTCCATGTGAAAATGGGTTGTAGAAACAATGACACCATCCTAAATTGAGTCTCCAGATAGGGACTACCACTCTTTCAGAAGAAAGCAAACCATCATGACAAATCTATTCCACCTGCCATATCCTGTTCAAGACAAAAATACTGCCCAACAGGCCAAGGAATTCTTGGCAGACAGATCATTTTGCGCCTGACATTCTATCAGAATGGCTGCATCAGATCCTGATCGCAGTTGACACTTTGTTCAAGTTTGGCTTAGCCATCTGGCTATGTTCTTCTGACTCAGGCCACATTGCACAGGCCCTGCAAGCCCTCATTTGTTTCTCGTTTAGTTTCCTTGAGTACGCTGCATCTGGTGATGGCCTCAGATTTGAAGGCAGTTGTATATCAATGGGCTCAATCACAGGCCTATGATAGATCCTCCATATTCCATAACATCCGCAAGCTTTAAGGTGGTTGAATATTTTAATGGACAATTAAATTGCAGGCTTAAGTGGTATGGGGTGGGAAGGACAAGATAACCTCAGCCTGGGCTACACATCTCAAGTGAACAGTTGGGCCTCATTGTAGCAATGCCCCCTCAAACGCTTCTAATTTGCTGCTCATGTTTAACCAAGCTGTCTTTTTCTTTATATAATAATTGACAGCTAAGTTTCCATGGCAATCCTGCAAAGAAAGGCCTTCAATCCATTCTACCAATTCATGAAAACCTAAGTTGATGGGACATCCAGGGTATCTATTAAGAGCAAGTGATGAAAAGTGAGAGGTTATGTAAACCCATTATAAATTTTCCAGATTTTTGCCCTAATTCTTAAGCATGGTATGTCTGGATAAATTGTATAAGACTATTTTTTCTATAAAAATGCTTTTTCTGCCTTCTGGTATAACTCTTCTGGAGGAGAGTCTGGGGGTCTGTGGGTAAATTGGGAACGATTAAAAAAATATAAAGTTGTGATTATTGAGTAAGTTTTAAAATCATGGGGACCAGGGGAATCGTATTTGGGGAGGTGTGGAGAGGAGGAAGTCATAATCATCTTTATTTTTCAGAATTGCTTCTGAAATCTTTCTCTTCCTCCTGAAGAAAAACAAAATCTCCCTTGCTGCCTTTCCAAGCTGCTGTGAACACTTTGAACTCAAAGTGACTGCTGAGACCGGAATCACACCTGACAATACCGACTATGAGACAGCAGGGGGTGGCCTCAGCTCTTGTGGTTTCCACAGAGAACACCTCCAGATGTCATCCACGCACTGGAGGTTGATGAACTAATGTCATGGACGAAAACAACTGTTTGCAACTGAGTGTCTCAGGTAGTCTTTTTGAAGCCAAGGACTAACCTAAATTATTCAGACTGTTCACCCCGTGGTGCAAGGACACATCAGGGGCCAGATTAATCTGACTGATTAGTGTATATGCTAACATTGTGAACTCTTTGTTTGCAGCCAGACCGTGTGTGCCCTCTGGGACTGTACTTTTATATGTGCACCATGATTATTATGACAGGGTTGCAAAAAGTACATATAAAAGTACAATCCCTGAGGGCACACATTACACGGCAGCCTATGCTTTGTGCTCAGCCCGAGTGGCAGAGCTAAGGAGTCTGACTCCAGGTCCAAATCCCGTGATCCTTCAGGATGCATCATAAGCAATTACAAAAACTTTCATAGTTGGCCTCATAAGGGAGAGCTCTTCTCCCCACACCAGATTTGGTGCACAGCCGGCGAATTACAGTTTTCTGGAGAGTTGCAGTCAAGGACTCGGGCACCTGCGGGTCCAGCTAGCTGTGCTTATGGGTATATCTGCTTCCCTAGCCCAGGGCTTCCTTCATAGGTGGTAGGGGTTGGGCTTGACTAAGGCACTTTTCTCCATTATGACTCAATACTTTCCCATTCCTAACCCTCTCCGTCCTCTGGCCACATCCCTGGTACACAAAACCACAGGAGTCTTTTGTTCCCAGCTCCTCAGCAGTGAGATGCTTGCATTCCCTTCTCCCAGGCTGCATGTCATCTGACTGGCCTCTCTCTGGGACCATTATACCAAAATATGATGAGTAAGTTTTTTTGTTTTAAGACTTTAGGGCCAGGGGTGTTTGTTATCAAAATATACCTATATATGCCACATTACTACCGCCATGAAGGGAAGGGGGAAAAAATAGTTACAAACAGAGAGGGAAGGAGATGAATCATAAGAGACTCTTAAATACAGAGAACAAACTGAGGGTTGATGGGGGAGGGGAGGTGGAGGAGAGGGGAAAATGGGTGATGGATATGGAGGAGGGCACTTGTTGGGATGAGCACTGGGTGTTGTACATAAGCCAATCTTACAATAAATTATATTCATAAAGAATAAAAAATAATTACAAAAAGATAGCTTGAAAAATACATAAACATACACATAGATTTAACACACATTTTAAACAACTGATCACTTGAAAATCTCATATAAAATAAAAATATTTTGAACTGATAAGTATACATATATATGTGTATATATATATATATATATACACATGATATACATATCATTCACTGAAACAGTAATTAAAAGGAACATTTAGATTTTAAATGACATAAAGAAAACTAAAATGGTTCAAACTAAATGAGCCAAATTTAATTTAAGAAGTTAGAAAAAAGAATAGCGTAATAAAACCAAAAATAGTACAATAATGGAAATAATAACAAGAGTTGAAATCACGCCAAAGTAATTACATAAGAGAGAAGAAGCAAATTAAAAAGTGGTTTCTAAAAATTAATTAAGTCAGCAAGTCTTTGTCAAAATTAATAACAAGAAAAACAAGATAGAAGGCTTAAATGACAATATTAAAGAATTGTGGAATAAAGTAGCCATGAAAGCTGCAGAGATTAAACTGTAAGGTGATATTTTTAAAAACATTTATTACAATACACTTGACATTTTAAAGGAATCAGGTATCATATTTGACTTATCATTGTATATGTACATACATATAATATATAACTTACACATACTCTGAAAGAAATAAGATTACATGAATTAATGGTATATCTTTAATGTAAATTAAAATCTTCACACTAAGAAAAAAATAAGCTGAAATACTAATAAGATTATTTTAAATAAATTCAAATACCAATCTTAGGTAAATTCCTGCAGAGGATAACACCTTAGCGATACAAACAACTCCAAACACATCTGAAGTTAATTTCCTCGATAACAAAGCCAACCAAAGATGATATGAGGAAAGACAGTTAGATGATAATCTCATTCATAGATATAGATGCTAGAATTCTATGCTACTTAAAATACTAGCCACCTGATTATGGATATCCATTAAAAAAAAAAAAGATAACACATAAGAGATTGGTTGTTGTCAGAGGCAGGGGAGTGGAAGGTAGGAGAAATGAAGGTAGGCCGAAGAGGTCAAAAGATTAATAAAGAAACAAATAAAAAGAAGGGGGAAAAAAAAGGTAATATATCATGATCAGATTCCAAAAGGAGCCATGCTCCACAGATGTCCCCTACCCCACTCCACCCCCCAACAAGGGAAAATAGTAAATATCTGGAAATAACATTCTGAGTTTGCTAAAGGGAAATCTACGTCCACATTCTAGCCCTAAATTTATTGGGAGAATCGCCACAAGGCAAATGTCACTCACTCTCTTTTGTTAATAATTATTCAACCTCCTTAAAAAGATTCTTCAACTTACATATACCCAAACTATACTCATCAATCACCAAAATAATATCCTGGGTATTTGTCCTGACTAGGATGATCCCCTAAGTTGAGTGACTGGAATATATCCTTCAAGATAAACAAATTCAGCTTACATCTTACACTATTATCTAATTAAATTTACATGTGGAATAAAGTTAATTAATTCTACAGTCATTGTTACATGCAATTATTACCTTAACACCATACATGTCAATCTAATTATATATTCATTCTGTACATCAATTTAAAACAAATATATTTTAATTATACTTTTATTTATTTTTTTTTAATTTTTTTTTCAACGTTTATTTATTTTTGGGACAGAGAGAGACAGAGCATGAACGGGGGAGGGGCAGAGAGAGAGGGAGACACAGAATCGGAAACAGGCTCCAGGCTCTGAGCCATCAGCCCAGAGCCTGACGCGGGGCTCGAACTCACGGACTGTGAGATCGTGACCTGGCTGAAGTCGGACGCTTAACCGACTGCGCCACCCAGGCGCCCCTTTAATTATACTTTTAAACATAGTGTCTGGATAATACCCATACTTACATTGCATGCCGCCAATATGGTGCATAATATTTTCTATATACTTCCCCTCTTATTCCTTTATGTTTCCTTAGCTTTGACCCAGACCTCCTCTCTTCTCCACACATTCATATCAATACTACTGTGTCTCTCATGATGCTGCACTGTATTCAGCATATGTCCCTTTCACATTGAGATCTCTGGAATATACGTATTTGACCACTTAGCCTTAAAGAAAATTATTTTCCTATAGCTCTTAATTTCCTCATACTTTACATCAATGGAGTTAGTTGATAAGATGGCTATCTTTATTATTTTCTACTTGTTTTCCCTAAGTATTAAGCTTGTACTTAGATTTTTGGCAAAACAAAACACTGATAAACTTTGTATTGGAAATTGACATAAGCCTGATCATTCACAATTATTTGATGTATTTTCATAGTTGCCATTCAGCTGTAAGCAGTTTGTGAAGCTTATCTGTCAACCTACTTCCGGATGGGATAGTATAATAAAAGCAAGTATCAAAGGATGCCTGGATGGCTCAGTCAGTTGAGCATCTGCATGGGTTCTTGATTTTCGCTCTGGTCATGATTTCACAGTTCTTGGGACTAAGCCCCGCCTCAGGCTCTGCACTCACAGTGTGGACCCTGCTTGGGACTCTCTCTCTCTCTCTCTCTCTCTCGCTCTCTCTCTCTGTCCTTCCCCTGCACCCCCTCTCTCTGTCTGAAAACAAATAGACAAACATTAAAAAAAAAAAAAAAACGATAAGTCTCAGAATGAATTCTGCAAAACCAGGAAATGTTATGGCCATTTAGGCACAAAAACAATTATTACATGAGTCCAGAAGCTCAATGAATTCCCAGTGTGGTGTTTTTCCATGCTTTCCAATGAAACTTTGAAGAGTTCATGTAAGTCATATGCAACAATATTCTAGCAAAAAGATTTAAGTGAACCCTGTAATCAATGCCAGGCAGCACAGAAATCTATAGAATTAAAGTCCTAAGGACTAATTTCTGTAAGATCTCTAATTTTTTATGCTTTGTATAAGCATAGTTTTACTGGTCTACACATGTGAATGAGTATTCATCTCACAAGTGAGAAATCCTTACAAATATTCATTACCACAATAAATCCTTAGTATAGATAGCAGTAAGTATAACTAAAATATTTTCAGTAGTTTTATCTTGGGAGTAACTTTTAGTTTTTGTTCTGATATGCTAAATAAACACTCAGAAAGGGTGTATATCAAATTATGTACATTCAAATATTAGCTAAAAGACAAAGCATGGACCCCAAGGATTTAGGCTTCGATAGATAGACTGATCGAAATCCTAGCTGCTAGTGATAGTAGAGATGTAACTGTGTAGGTATTTTTTGTTATGAATTATTATTGTATGTTAGGGCATAGACTTTGAGTGGTTTTTCCCAATATCATTATTTCCCTATAAGTAGTGTTTATAATTTATAATTTATAATTATAATTTATAATCTATAATTTATAATTTATATATAATGTATATCTAATTATAATTTATAATTATATAATTTATATCTAAATTTATAATCTATGTATTTATAATTTATAATCTAAACCTAGGTAATTTTGAAAGGAAAAGGAACAATAACTAAATAGTCTTGGGGGACAACATGCTTAGCACTATCCCAACCAACCTGGGATATGTGGTCATTCTATTAGAGTGCATAATTTTATACAACATGGAGTTTCTCAAGAACACAGTGTATGCCATAGTAGAGGTTTCTGCACAAGCTACCATCAACATATTGGCAAGCAATCCTACTGGGATGGAGTCTTCTTGCTGACCACAAAAATCTCTTTTCTTCTCCTTGGAAATACAGATAAACTAAATTTCATGACCTCATTTAGTTATGGTAATATGACTGATTTCTAGTTAATGGAATGTGAGCAAAAATAATGTGTGTTGAGGTCATTTTCCCTTTTCTGGCTTTCTGGCAACAGAACAATGATCTAGTGGTCTGGCATGGCCTTGTATTGAAGACGGCAGAGGATCTCAGCTTGGGCTCCTGAATGACTGTGGAAATAATACTTTTGTTCCCCACCAATTAGCCCGAACTGCTCCATGAATAATAAAGACTCTTCTCTCGTGTGAACCACTATACACTTGAGTCTATCAATTATGGTTGCCTTGCATTCCCTGACGTACTAACCTGCTGTTCTGAATTTCTACCATTTGCCGTTATTTAAAGTTTCATGCTCAAAGCTCTGGGGACACTTAGTTTTCACTGTGTCTCTTTACATGTCTTTGTTAGCATAATCACTGTATAGGAAAAAAGAAATAGTCTGCTGATTTTACTGAGGTTTCTTTTATTCCCAGCATTGGATTTTATGCCACAGTTGCCTCACTGTGTGACAGTATAAGAATCACCAGATCCCCGGGGCGCCTGGGTGGCGCAGTCGGTTAAGCGTCCGACTTCAGCCAGGTCACGATCTCGCGGTCCGTGAGTTCGAGCCCCGCGTCGGGCTCTGGGCTGATGGCTCAGAGCCTGGAGCCTGTTTCCGATTCTGTGTCTCCCTCTCTCTCTGCCCCTCCCCCGTTCATGCTCTGTCTCTCTCTGTCCCAAAAATAAATAAACGTTGGAAAAAAAAAATTAAAAAAAAAAAAAAAAAGAATCACCAGATCCCCAAAAACCTGGCACTTTTACCCTTCAGGTTGTGAAACAGTGGGATAATGAGTAAATGGTGTTAGTGAGGAGAAAAGATGTTTTTGATAGCGTAGTCAGAGTAAGCCTCTTTGATGGGCTGATATTTGAGTAGATAATTGAATTGTAGGAAATAACAAGCCATGCAGAACTGGCAGAAAGAGTTTTACATGACTTTGTTACTACCGCAAAACTCAATTCCTTGCAACTTATACAGGAAGCCAAGAACACTCAGGGAACAGATCCAACCCTAAAGATTTAGAGTTGTGGGAGTAGCAAAACTCTATCAGCTATATTGTTTGAGAGGGGGAAAAGCAGCATTTTATTGGTATTTCATTTAAGTACTGTTATATACAAGTGTTTCTATTACTTCTTATCATCTGCAGTAATACATCTTTATAAGTATAATTGAATAAAGTGCCACTATCCATATATTCCCTGCCTAGTTAATGACTCTAATACTAATTGAAAAGCTTCTGCAGTGTCATAATTCTATCAATAAATCTATGTATTTATAGCACTACTATCAGCGAGAGTATCTCATTGTTTTGACCTGGTGCCATTTTAGCAACAGGCAATAAAAAAAGGGGAGGAATAATACCTTGCAGAGCAAACCTTCCTGCTGCTTATGCGCACATATTTTTTAGGTCTAGAAAAATAGTACTTTTTAGACCTTTTCCTTTAACTTTTGGAGAACTGGATTTTATTGTCCTTAATTTATATAATATTTCTTGATAATCATGTTGTAAGACTATCTGTAAATTGTCCAGGTGAACATTTTATTTTCCTTTTGGTCATTGACCTTCTGTTGTACAATATGATTTTAATTACATTTGGAAGATTTAAAAAAAAAAATCCTTAATAGCAATTTTAGCCTTGCTAGCCCAAACTCTTTCTCCTATTCACCTCTTGTATCACTACTAATATGATTTTCATAGTTTGTAACCTGCTTTCAACATTTAACTGAAAATCCAGGTAGGGGCAGGGAGAGTTCATGTTTGAAAACCTGGTAGTTTTTATTCTGCCATTTAAGCTGTTTTCACTTTTGTGTTGTACATAGAAGTTTTTTTTTTCCCACGAGGAAACATGTATTGCGTAGAATTCTGTTTTGAAGATGATTCTCCCATTATGGTTTGTGGGAGTAAAAACTGTGTCTTGCTTACTGAGTATGTATTTGGTGTCAAGGAGAGTGTTATACAATGATGAGCAAGTGATGGTCAAAAGTGATATGTGACTCCTGTTCTTACGGTGATTATCCAAGAAAGGAGTGGAAAGACAGGCAACATTAGATAATTAATTCTACAATGATCATTTAATAACTATTATGTTTAAATTTAGGGAAAATTTGTTTGGATACAATTTTTAAAAAGACAGATTTTTGTGAGAGAAAATAATACAGAGTCAAACCCTAGGCCGGAATATAACACAGTATGTCCCTAGGAAGTAACTATGTGTTGAGATCTGATAGGTGAGTAAGTGTCAGTAGGAAAATGAGGTAAGCAGAGAAAGCTAGTCAGTAATTCAAGTAACAAAAGAGCATAGTCAATGCCAATAGATCAGAAAAATGTTTGTTGTTTAAAAAATGGGGAAAAGGCTGATACACCCGGGCTTAATGGATGAGAAGGAGATGGGCAGAAAATGGACTGGAGTCAGCATCAAGTGGATAGACTATACAGAGTTCATGGGAGAGTGAAGTATGTAGATTTTACTTCAAGTGCAATGGAAAGATGCATACAGGGTTTAAGCATGGAGTGACATGTTAAGGAAGGGGATGATGCTGACTACTGATGAAGGAGAGTTCGGAGAGAAGTAACGAGATTGGATGTGTTGGCTGTGGGGGGGACTTTGGAAAGCCATGACAGCAGTTGAGGCAAAAAGCTGTGATTTAGATGCATGTAGCCAAAAGCCGATGGTGCTTAAAAGTTCCTGGGTAGAGATCTATTTTGTACTTAAAATTAGTAAGATTCTGATTGAAGGAGGAGAAGGCGGTGATGTTAACTCTGAAGGTGCTTGCAGTGAGATCGATGATGATAATAGGCTCATAGGGATTACTCTGATTCCTCTCCTTAATTCCTTCTTCCTTCTCAGGTTTCCATAGCCACAACAATGGAGGCATGTTGGAATAGTGAGCATAGAGCAGGTACTCACATAAGGGCTGTTGCATTTTCGAACTCCCCTTCCACTACTCAGAAGACATAAAATCTTAATCCTAAATCATCCAGTTTCTTTCTCTATAGAACGTGATGATAGTTGTATGTATTTCAGAGTATTGGTATATGGTTTAAAAACACCATGTAAAAAACATAAATATTTACACAATAATTGACCATTAACAAGTATGCAAAGAATGTTACCTATCAAATTCAACTTTATCACTATAGACAACTAGGTTTTGCTAATCCCTGCTCATCTCTCTGATATCACCAAGAGGCATTTTCTCCTTTGCACCTGCCACTTTAGGGGCACCATTTACCTGTCTTTTTCTCTGGCATACCATGATCTGTCCTGCCCCAGTGCCTGTTTTGGATAATTCCAGGAATTAATTCTCTCTGCTCCCTCCCTTCACCTGGTTAACATTTACCCACCCTGCAGATCTCAGCTCAAATGTCAGATTCCTCAGAGAAATATTCTCTAACTCCAAAGCTAGGGAAATTCCCTCTCTTGTAACCCTCAGGACATTATGACTTATATAAATAGTAAGGTATTATTTCTATATTTATTTGATCAATGCCCACTATCTTCTACCACTGCAAATATATGAAGGCACAGGACATAATGCTTCACAAACTGTCTCTCCAGAGCAGCTACTTCAATGTTGGCAACATGATAGAAAGGCAATAATTGTTTATTGAATGAATTACTTGCTACTCATCAAATAAATAAATGGAAAAATATGTTGTTTGGGGATGAGGACTAAGTTGAGTTTTGTATATCCTGAATTTGAGAGGTTTGTAGAGTATTTCAGTGGAGATTTTATTTTCCATTCTAAAAATCATATTTGCTGATAGCAGGGGTGAGGGAAAGCAATGGATCATGGACTTTTTCTGAGTCAGTGGACATAAATGCACTCCCTCAATGTAGAGGATTTACTAGTATTGAAGTCTTAAATAATAAGGTAGAAATCTTCAGAGAGCAATCACAAGAGAGGTAAGAAACTGGAGGTAAGCACAGTGAACTGGAATGTTACCTGTCTCTATTAATAGATACAAAGCCTTTGTTTATTGGGATGGTAAGCACATTCTAAATGAGCAAACATTGTTTAATTCAGTATAATTTAGAATTACCAAATAGCTTAAGAGTTTTAAATTTATATAGTGAATACATTTTTTAAGTGTATTTATTTTGAGAAAGAGAGAGAAAGTGAGCGAGCACAAGTGGGGGAGGGACAGAGAGAGAGAGAGTCCTAAGCACATCCTTACACTGTCAGTGCGTAGCCAGACGAGGTGCTTGAACTCAGGAACCATGAGATCAAGACCTGAACCAAGATTAAGAGTTGGATGCTTAACTGACTGAGCCACCAAGGCCCCCTAAAGTTAATATTTTTATTAGTAATAATTCTGTCTTGGGGCTTCTGGGTGTCTCAGTCAGTTGAGTGTCTAACTTCAGCTCAGGTCATAATCTCACAGTTTGTGTGTGGGTTTGAGCCCCACCTTGGGTTGTGTGCACGGAGTCTGCTTGGGATTCTCTCTCTCTCCCTCTGTCTCTGACCCTCCCTGACTCGCGCCTTCTCTCTTTCTCAAAATAAATGAGTAAACTTAAAAAAAAAAAAAAGGAATTATTCTGTCTGTTTACTTTTTGATACACTTGCAATATTTAATAGAATATGGCATGTGAAGTGTTTGAAAGTGATATTATGAATTCTTGAAAAATGTCCTGTTCTCCAAAATTAGGTACTGAAATTTGTGAGTTAAAATAATGAGTGAAATTATTGGGAAAATAGAGACATCCATGCAAAATCTCTGCAATTTTTTGACCAGAGAACTTAAGTAATCAGCAGAGCATAAGCAAGGGCTTTGTTAAATCTCCACTGACATATGCACCCTGTACCAGTTTTTAAGTCCTCTCTAAGGGATTTAAGATAACGTGCTAAGAGAAATACCTGCTCCAGACTCAGGGTTTAAATTTTTGAGGAAGAAATCCTACTGCCAGTGCTTGATCTTTTTTTCCTAAAATTGAACTGAAATGTTTCCTGAGGCCAGTGAAGCAGCAAAGTTGATAAATCTATCTATTTCTACTGAAGTTTATACCTGCATACACTGATATCATTACCTAATTTATCAATCATTTATAAACTAATTTTCATTATAGAAACACCTATTATAGCAGAACAGACTCTATTGGAAACTAGGTCCCAACAATTGATCAGGCTTGGTTCTATAATCAAGATTTCAGTGTCCTTATTAAATAAGCAATGTTGGAGTCATGCAATAGAAAAAGTTGTGGCTTATTGAAAAGTATATGACATATCTATATATGAAAATACAGAAAGTTGTCCAAGTTAAACTGAAGGGGGAGCATCAGCCTATCTTTCAAGTGAATACATAACTGACCAAGATAAAGATGAAGTTTAAGCACTTCATTACTGAAGGAGTGAAGGTAATTGTCGCAAAACTAAAAAGTGGAGTGGTGTGTGTGTGTGTGTGTGTGTGTGTGTGTGTGTGTGTGTGAGTGTAGATGATCTGGAATTGCTTTCTTAGTCCAATTCCTTCTATAATAGGGTGAGAGATCCCAATGCCTAAGTAGTGGGAGGGTAGCCACCTGTTAGACTTCAGGAATCAGTAGATATGGATGTCTCCAGTTTTGTGACCTATGCTCTTTTTCTCCTTCTTCCCTCCAGTTCTTTCCAATTTTATTTCATCCTTTGCAAGTGTACTTTGATTTCCCATTACCAGCAACTTACTTTCTCTGCCACTAGAAGTGATCCACTCCCTAAATAAACATTAAAAAAATAAAAATTAAAAGAAAAAAGGGGGCACCTGAGTGGCAAAGTCGGTAAGCATCCAACTTCAGCTCAGGCCATGATCTCTCCCTCTGGGAGTTGGGAGCCCCACATAGCGCTCTGTGCTGACAGCTCAGAGCCTGGAGCCTGCTTTGGATTCGGGGTCTCCCTCTCTCTCTGCCCCTCCCCCACTCACATTCTGTCTCTCTCCCTCTCTCTCAAGATAAATAAACATTAAAAAAATTAAATTTGAAAAATAAGTAATCAACTCCCAATATTCGTGTTAGCAATATACCTAATTTTTGGAACATATGAAATGCAGCCCCATTCTTGAGTAGAAACCTATTATTTTTTCTGGCTTTTCCTTATTCCTTTTGTCACGATAGGACTAGATTTTATTCTACTCTCAGAATATGTTTTCCCCCTTTTTAAATTTAAAAAAAAACTTTTAATGTTTTTATTTATTTTTGAGACAGAGAGAGGCAGAGCATGAGCAGGGGAGGGGCAGAGAGAGAGGGAGACACAGAATCAGAAGCAGGCTCCAGGCTCTGAGCTGTCAGCCCAGAGCGCGACGTGGGGCTCGAACTCACAGACTGTGAGATCATGACCTGAGCCGAAGCCGGACGTTCAACTGACTGAGCCACCCAGGCACCCCTTAAATTTTTTTAATTTAGCAGCTACTAATTAAAAGTTTGTCAGTGAACTCTGTTTTCTGTAACCCTCTTATAATTCTACTGTCCATCTTAAAAAAAATATCACACTATCACACTGATGCATTTTTTCCCAAAAAATAAAAACAGCTGTATCTCTGAGAAGTCTCCCTTGCGCAAGCATGATTATAATGGAATGGACAGCAGTGGGAAAAGGTAAGGCTCCACGGCCATATATCTCTTAGGACTGTTGTTAATGCATTAAAGATTTCCCTGAAAATATGTTCTTGCCTTGAAAAAAAACAACACACTTTCCTTCCCTCCTCTCTTCCTTCCATCACTTATTCATTCAATTGATCAGCCAACAAATTTTCATTAGGGCCTACTATATGGCAGGTGCCGTATCAAATGCTTGTTTCGTGGTGAATGAAGTTGACAAAACCTTTGCTCTCAGGAAGCTGACATTATTAGAGGAATAACATTCTGAATTTTATTTATATTTAATATGTACACCTTAAGTCACTTTGCATACATGAAATTAAAATAATCTGGAGAGGGATGGGGGGTGGGAGGGAGGGGAGGGTGGGTGATGGGTATTGAGGAGGGCACTTTTTGGGATGAACACTGGGTGTTGTATGGAAACCAATTTGACAATAAATTTCATATATTAAAAAAAAAAATTAAAATAATCTTGTATAATAAAATGATAGTGTCCATGGGTGTATTTTATTATTGTATTCTCAACATTTTTTTCACCTTTTATTTTGAAAGAACTTCAGGCTTAAAAATTAAGTTGCAGGGATGCCTGGACAGCTCAGGTGGGTGAGTGTCCGACTTGGGTTCAGGTCATGATCTCACAGTTTGTGGGTTTGAGCCCCACGTGGGGCTCTGTGCTGACAGCTCAGAGCCTGGAGCCTGCTTCCGATTCTGTGTGTCTCTCTCTCTACCCCTTCCCCGCTCATACTATCTTTCTCGGTCTCAAAAATATACATTAAAAAAAAGAAAAATTAAAAAAAATAAGTTGCAAAACATGTACAGACAGTACTATTCACTCAGCTTTCCTTAAAGTTAACATTTTTCATAACCATATAAAGATTATTGAAAGAAGGAAAATAAATTTGATTACTATTAATTAACATATTGACTTTTTCTGGTCTATCATGACCTTGACATTTTTTTTTAATTTTATTTATTTATTTATTTTTATATGAAATTTATTGACAAATTGGTTTCCATACAACACCCAGTGCTCATCCCAAAAGGTGCCCTCCTCAATACCCATCACCCACCCTCCCCTCCCTCCCACCCCCCATCAACCCTCAGTTTGTTCTCAGTTTTTAACAGTCTCTTATGCTTTGGCTCTCTCCCACTCTAACCTCTTTTTTTTTTTTTTTTTCCTTCCCCTCCCCCATGGGTTCCTGTTAAGTTTCTCAGGATCCACATAAGAGTGAAACCATATGGTATCTGTCTTTCTCTGTATGGCTTATTTCACTTAGCATCACACTCTCCAGTTCCATCCACGTTGCTACAAAAGGCCATATTTCATTTTTTCTCATTGCCACGTAGTATTCCATTGTGTATATAAACCACAATTTCTTTATCCATTCATCAGTTGATGGACATTTAGGCTCTTTCCATAATTTGGCTATTGTTGAGAGTGCTGCTATGAACATTGGGGTACAAGTGCTCCTATGCATCAGTACTCCTGTATCCCTTGGATAAATTCCTAGCAGTGCTATTGCTGGGTCATAGGGTAGGTCTATTTTTAATTTTCTGAGGAACCTCCACACTGCTTTCCAGAGCGGCTGCACCAATTTGCATTCCCACCAACACTGCAAGAGGGTTCCCGTTTCTCCACATCCTCTCCAGCATCTATAGTCTCCTGATTTGTTCATTTTGGCCACTCTGACTGGCGTGAGGTGATACCTGAGTGTGGTTTTGATTTGTATTTCCCTGATAAGGAGCGACGCTGAACATCTTTTCATGTGCCTGTTGGCCATCTGGATGTCTTCTTTAGAGAAGTGTCTATTCATGTTTTCTGCCCATTTCTTCACTGGGTTATTTGTTTTTCGGGTGTGGAGTTTGGTGAGCTCTTTATAGATTTTAGATACTAGCCCTTTGTCCGATATGTCATTTGCAAATATCTTTTCCCATTCCGTTGGTTGCCTTTTAGTTTTGTTGGTTGTTTCCTTTGCTGTGCAGAAGCTTTTTATCTTCATAAGGTCCCAGTAATTCACTTTTGCTTTTAGTTCCCTTGCCTTTGGGGATGTGTCGAGTAAGAGATTGCTACGGCTGAGGTCAGAGAGGTCTTTTCCTGCTTTCTCCTCTAAGGTTCTGATGGTTTCCTGTCTCACATTTAGGTCCTTTATCCATTTTGAGTTTATTTTTGTGAATGGTGTCAGAAAGTGGTCTAGTTTCAACCTTCTGCATGTTGCTGTCCAGTTCTCCCAGCACCATTTGTTAAAGAGGCTGTCTTTTTTCCATTGGATGTTCTTTCCTGCTTTGTCAAAGATGAGTTGGCCATACGTTTGTGGGTCTAGTTCTGGGGTTTCTATTCTATTCCATTGGTCTGTGTGTCTGTTTTTGTGCCAATACCATGCTGTCTTGATGATGACAGCTTTGTAGTAGAGGCTAAAGTCTGGGATTGTGATGCCTCCTGCTTTGGTCTTCTTCTTCAAAATTCCTTTGGCTATTCGGGGCCTTTTGTGGTTCCATATGAATTTTAGGATTGCTTGTTCTAATTTCGAGAAGAATGCTGGTGCAATTTTGATTGGGATTGCATTGAATGTGTAGATAGCTTTGGGTAGTATTGACATTTTGACAATATTTATTTTTCCAATCCATGAGCAGGGAATGTCTTTCCATTTCTTTAAATCTTCTTCAATTACCTTCATAAGCTTTCTATAGTTTTCAGCATACAGATCCTTTACATCTTTGGTTAGATTTATTCCTAGGTATTTTATGCTTCTTGGTGCAATTGTGAATGGGATCATTTTCTTTATTTGTCTTTCTGTTGCTTCATTGTTAGTGTATAAGAATGCAACTGATTTCTGTACATTGATTTTGTATCCTGCAACTTTGCTGAATTCATGTATCAGTTCTAGCAGACTTTTGGTGGAGTCTATCGGATTTTCCATGTATAATATCATGTCGTCTGCAAAAAGCGAAAGCTTGACTTCATCTTTGCCAATTTTGATGCCTTTGATTTCCTTTTGTTGTCTGATTGCTGATGCTAGAACTTCCAGCACTATGTTAAACAACAGCGGTGAGAGTGGGCATCCCTGTCGTGTTCCTGATCTCAGGGAGAAAGCTCTCAGTTTTTCCCCGTTGAGGATGATGTTAGCTGTGGGCTTTTCATAAATGGCTTTTATGATCTTTAAGTATGTTCCTTCTATCCCGACTTTCTCAAGGGTTTTTATTAAGAAAGGGTGCTGGATTTTGTCAAAGGCCTTTTCTGCATCGATTGACAGGATCATATGGTTCTTCTCTTTTTTTTTTGTTAATGTGAGGTATTACGTTGATTGATTTGCAAATGTTGAACCAGCCCTGCATCCCAGGAATGAATCCCACTTGATCATGGTGAATAATTCTTTTTATATGCTGTTGAATTCGATTTGCTAGTATCTTATTGAGAATTTTTGCATCCATATTCATCAGGGATATTGGCCTGTAGTTCTCTTTTTTTACTGGGTCTCTGTCTGGTTTAGGAATCAAAGTAATACTGGCTTCATAGAATGAGTCTGGAAGTTTTCCTTCCCTTTCTATTTCTTGGAATAGCTTGAGAAGGATAGGTATTATCTCTGCTTTAAACGTCTGGTAGGACTCCCCTGGGAAGCCATCTGGTCCTGGACTCTTATTTGTTGGGAGATTTTTGATAACCGATTCAATTTCTTCGCTGGTTATGGGTCTGTTCAAGCTTTCTCTTTCCTCCTGATTGAGTTTTGGAAGAGTGTGGGTGTTCAGGAATGTGTCCATTTCTTCCAGGTTGTCCAATTTGTTGGCATATAATTTTTCATAGTATTCCCTGATAATTGTTTGTATCTCTGAGGGATTGGTTGTAATAATTCCATTTTCATTCATGATTTTATCTATTTGGGTCATCTCCCTTTTCTTTTTGAGAAGCCTGGCTAGAGGTTTGTCAATTTTGTTTATTTTTTCAAAAAACCAACTCTTGGTTTTGTTGATCTGCTCTACAGTTTTTTTAGATTCTATATTGTTTATTTCTGCTCTGATCTTTATTATTTCTCTTCTTCTGCTGGGTTTAGGCTGCCTTTGCTGTTCTGCTTCTATTTCCTTTAGGTGTGCTGTTAGATTTTGTATTTGGGATTTTTCTTGTTTCTTGAGATAGACCTGGATTGCAATGTATTTCCCTCTCAGGACTGCCTTCGCTGCGTCCCAAAGCGTTTGGATTGTTGTATTTTCATTTTCGTTTGTTTCCATATATTTTTTGATTTCTTCTCTAATTGCCTGGTTGACCCACTCATTCGTTAGTAGGGTGTTCTTTAACCTCCATGCTTTTGGAGGCTTTCCAGACTTTTTCCTGTGGTTGATTTCAAGCTTCACAGCATTGTGGTCTGAAAGTATGCATGGTATAATTTCAATTCTTGTAAACTTATGAAGGGCTGTTTTGTGACCCAGTATATGATCTATCTTGGAGAATGTTCCATGTGCACTCGAGAAGAAAGTATATTCTGTTGCTTTGGGATGCAGAGTTCTAAATATATCTGTCAAGTCCATCTGATCCAATGTCTCATTCAGGGCCCTTGTTTCTTTATTGACCGTGTGTCTAGATGATCTATCCATTTCTGTAAGTGGGGTGTTAAAGTCCCCTGCAATTACCACATTCTTATCAATAAGGTTGCTTCTGTTTATGAGTAATTGTTTTATATACTTGGGGGCTCCGGTATTCGGCGCATAGAGATTTATAATTGTTAGCTCTTCCTGATGGATAGACCCTGTAACTATTATATAATGTCCTTCTTCATCTCTTGTTACAGCCTTTAATTTAAAGTCTAGTTTGCCTGATATAAGTATGGCTACTCCAGCTTTCTTTTGGCTTCCAGTAGCATGATAAATAGTTCTCCATCCCCTCACTCTGAATCTAAAGGTGTCCTCAGGTCTAAAATGAGTCTCTTGTAGACAGCAAATAGATGGGTCTTGTTTTTTTATCCATTCTGATACCCTATGTCTTTTGGTTGGCGCATTTAATCCATTTACATTCAGTGTTATTACAGAAAGATACGGGTTTAGAATCATTGTGATGTCTGTATGTTTTATGCTTGTAGTGATGTCTCTGGTACTTTGTCTCACAGGGTCCCCCTTAGGATCTCTTGTAGGGCTGGTTTAGTGGTGACAAATTCCTTCAGTTTTTGTTTGTTTGGGAAGACCTTTATCTCTCCTTCTATTCTAAATGACAGACTTGCTGGATAAAGGATTCTCGGCTGCATATTTTTTCTGTCTAGCACACTGAAAATCTCATGCCAATTCTTTCTGGCCTGCCAAGTTTCAAAAGAGAGATCAGTCACGAGTCTTATAGGTCTCCCTTTATATGTGAGGGCACGTTTACCCCTTGCTGCTTTCAGAATTTTCTCTTTATCCTTGTATTTTGCCAGTTTCACTATGATATGTCGTGCAGAAGATCGATTCAAGTTACGTCTGAAGGGAGTTCTCTGTGCCTCTTGGATTTCAATGCCTTTTTCCTTCCCCAGTTCAGGGAAGTTCTCAGCTATGATTTCTTCAAGTACCCCTTCAGCACCTTTCCCTCTCTCTTCCTCCTCTGGGATACCAATTATGCGTATATTATTTCTTTTTAGTGTATCACTTAGTTCTCTAATTTTCCCCTCATACTCCTGGATTTTTTTATCTCTCTTTTTCTCAGCTTCCTCTTTTTCCATAACTTTATCTTCTAGTTCACCTATTCTCTCCTCTGCCTCTTCCATCGGAGCCGTGGTGGTTTGCATTTTGTTTTGCATTTCCTTTAAAGCGTTTTTCAGCTCCTCGTGACTGTTCCTTAGTCCCTTGATCTGTGTAGCAAGAGATTCTCTGCTGTCCTGTATACTGTTTTCCAGCCCAGCGATTAATTTTATGACTATTATTCTAAATTCACTTTCTGTTATATTATTTAAATCCTTTTTGATCAGCTCATTAGCTGTTGTTATTTCCTGGAGATTCTTCTGAGGGGAATTCTTCCGCTTGGTCATTTTGGATAGTCTCTAGTGTGGTGAGGACCTGCAGGGCACTTCTCCTGTGCTGTGGTGTATAACTGGAGTTGGTGGGCGGGGCCGCAGTCAGTCCTGATGTCTGCCCCCAGCCCACCGCTGGGGCCACAGTCAGACTGGTGTGTGCCTTCTCTTCCCCTTTCCTAGGGGCGGGATTCCCTGTGGGGTGGTGTGGCCCGTCTGGGCTACTTGCACACTGCCAGGCTTGTGGTGCTGGGGATCTGGCGTATTAGCTGGGGTGGGTAGGCAAGGTGCACGGCAGCAGGGGGGGCAGGCTTAGCTCGCTTCTCCTTAGGTGATCCACTTCAGGAGGGGCCCTGTGGCAGTCGGAGGGAGTCAGATCCGCTGCCGGAGGTTTGGCTCCGCAGAAGCACAGAGTTGGGTGTTTGCGCGGAGCGAGCAATTTCCCTGGCCGGAACCGGTTCCCTTTGGGATTTTGGCTGGGGGATGGGCGGGGGAGATGGCGCTGGCGAGCGCCTTTGTTCCCCGCCAAACTGAGCTCTGTCGTCCGGGGGCTCCGCAGCTCACCCTCCCTTTGTCCTCCAGCCTTCCCGCTTTCCGAGCAGAGCTGTTAACTTATGACCTCCCAGACACTAAGTCGCGCTTGCTGTCTGAACACAGTCCATCAGGCCCCTCCGCTTTTGCTAGCCGGACTCAGGGGCTCTGCTTGGCTGGCGAGCCGCCCTTCCGCCCCGGCTCCCTCCCGCCAGTCCGTGGAGCGCGCACCGCCTCGCCGCCCTTCCTACCCTCTTCCGTGGGCCTCTCGTCTGCACTTGGGTCCGGTGACTCCGTTCTGCTAATCCTCTGGCGGTTTTCTGGGTTATTTAGGCAGGTGTAGGTGGAATCTAAGTGATCAGCAGGACGCGCGGTGAGCCCAGCGTCCTCCTATGCCGCCATCTTCCCAGAATCCGACCTTGACATTTTTAAAGAGTACTGGTCAGCTATTTTGCCCCTCAGTTTGGTTTTGTCTGATGTTTTTTCATGAGGAGATTGATATTACCATAATTTTTTAGCAAGAATGTCATGGAATCCCATGGTATCTCTGCAAAATTTCATCATATTCTTGTAAAAATTGTTCTCAATGAATGTAAAGAGTTCCATGCTGTCATTATATCTTATTACCAGTGGTATGACTTGGAATACTTGGTTAAGGGGGCACCTGGGTGTCTCAGTTGGTTAAGTGTCCGACTGGGTTTTGGCTCAGGTTATGATCTCACAGTTTGTGAGTTCGAGCCCCATATGGGACTCCTCGCTGGCCTCCTGACCAGCATGAAGCCTGTTTGGATTCTTTCTCTCTCCCTCTCTCGGCCCCTCCCCACCCTTCTCAAAATAAATAAATAAAACTTAACAAATAATGTTTAACTACTTGGTTAAGGTAGTTTCTGTAAAGTTTTCCGCTGCAAAAGTCCTATTTTTCTCTTTGTAATTAGTAAGTAATTTATGGAAAGATAATATGAATGCATGGATCTCCTTTTTCATGATAATTTTACCCATTAATTTCAGCATCAGTTGGTGATTCTGTTTGCAACAGTTATTTTAAAGTTGTATCCCATAATTCCATTTTAAGTAATACTTTTTAGTCTGATTTACTTTTTTTTTTTTTTTTTCTGGTTATCTCTCATTTACTCCAATGTCCTGATATGCCTAGAATTTTTTTATTGGTTACCAGACAATTAGATTAAAGAAGTTGTAATGTCTCTGAATGATATTAATTTTCCTAAGAGAAATTTAATTTTCTTCTGAAACAGAATATATGCAAATCTCCTTGACCTCACTAGACATTCCAATGATTCAAGACTCAATTTTCAGTCCTTGTGAGAGAATACCTATCTATTTTATTCCCCTTTCTCTTAGAAAGTGACCTCTATGTGTCTCCACCAAATGTAGAGATATTTACAGATCCCTTCTTCATGTTAAATGCTGATGTCTAATTTTTGCCTATATCATAATTTTCACACTGCCAAAGTCTCTGCTTAGCTTTTTGGTCTTCTAGGAAATGCTTTATGCTGGAATCTTTTCACCTTTCACTCCATGCATTTTGAACTTGGGGATCAGCAAATTCCTTTATAGAAAATTGCACAAAGAATACCAGAATTAATTCTTTATAGTTTATTTTTCTCCTATATTAATCCTTTATTTGCTGCTTATTTAGTAGCTCCGAAGCCAAATTTTGTCTCTTCTCTTCAGTGAGTCAGTTGCAAATTCTACTCCACAGTCTGTCGCTATAAACCTGCAATCGGAATTGTAGGACTTGTATTAAAAGTTTTCCTTTGCTCCAAGAACTTAATCCCTCAAATCTGAGCTCTGTTGTTTGCTTTCTCATTTCTTTAAATAGCTGTTTTGTTTCTTCTGTTCAGCTTTTACCATTGTTCTTAGCACACAGTTTGATACAATCTGCCCCATTATAGCCAGAAGTAGAACACTTAGCATGCCATTCTGAGTCAGTATTAGACTGGTATAAGATAGTGAAGTATTTAGGCATTATTATTATTGCGAACATTAATGCTATTATTATCTTTAAATATATGTGAATTCATATATACATATATATGGGTCAAATGCAGAGTAAAAATGAATGTCCAATAAAATAAACTTTTCGTTTTACTTTGTTACTTAATATTTTCTCAGTCCTCTCTTGGTTTCTACTGAAACAAATTTTTTTAATGTTTATTTTTGAAAAGAGAGGGAGACAGAGCGAAGTGTGAGCCAGGGAGGGGTAAAGAGAGAGAGAGAGAGAGAGACAGTATCCGAAGCAGGCTCCAGGCTCTGAGCTGTCAGCACAGAGCCCGATGCAGGGCTCAAACCCAGGAACAGTGAGATCATGACCTGAGCTGAACTCAGATGCTCAACAGACTGAGCCGTCCAAGTGCCCCCTATTGAAACAAATTTGTAAATGCAGGTTTGCTGTGGCCTAATGGTACATGATTTAATATCCACATAAACTAAATAAAGTATTGACTTCAATCTTGATATTTGAACACATTTTTTACTTCATTTGAAATTCATCTTTAGTTTAATCTTGATTCTTGCATCCGTCAAGGATCACCTAGATTATATTAATTAGGATAACAATGTCATTTGTTATAAACAAAAACTGCTATTTAAATTATTGTTAATATCTGTATTCACTATCATATACAGAAGACAATTCTTGATATAACTTGTGAAACTATGTGAATTTTCTGTGCATAATTCATTGGTCAATTGAAGAATAAAGGTTTATTTCTGCAATAATAAAATAAAACAATTGCTTAAAATTTATACAGATATTAAAGTATGTACCCAGACAAATTTAGGAGGGCACTTTCTTATTATAAGCTGATTAATGATGATAATAACTTATGTAATGAGGCAAATATTATAGATTTGACTCTTGAACAGCATGGAGGCTAGAGGTAATGACTCCCTTATGCAGTTGCAAATTAAAACATAATTTTTTACTCCCCCTCCCCAAATTTGACTACTAATAGCCTACTGTTGACCAGAAGCCTTATGAATAACATAAAAATCAATTTAACACAGATCTTTCACGTTGTATGGATCATATACTGTATTCTTACAATAAAATAAGCTACAGAAAGGAAACGTTATTACAAATGTCTTAAGAAAGAGAGAATACACATACAGTACTGGATCTATATTTATTGAAAAAATCCACATGTAAGTGGACCTATGCAGTTCAAACTCGGGTTTTTCAAGAGTCAATTGTATTAGAACTATCTAGACATAATAGCACGTCTGTTATGGAATGAAATAACTTTAAAATAGCATTCAAATTGTTAGATATATAGAGATATTAGATCCTGAGGTTCTCAAGCAAGAAAAATTTTATTTGGGATCAATTAAAAATAGAATATAAATTTTGCCTTCTCAAACTCTAGGAGGATTGAAAATTCCAAAACTATATACAGCATTATGTAACATGTATCTTCAATTCATGTTTAAGAGAATAAAAGAGGTAATACAATGTCACTTCCATTAATAAAAAATAATATTATGATTGCATATTAGAAATGTATTCTTTGATGTTGGTTTTCTTTAATTTAGACTTGTTTTTTCTTAGCATTTATTTAACTTAAAGTTTTTATTTTGATATTACTGTAGATTCGTATATGGTTACAAAAATACCCACACGTGTATACACTTGACTCTGTTTCCTCTAATATTTAACACATTGCAAAACTATTGTAGAATATCACCATCAGGATATTGTCACTAATATAGTCAAGGTATAGAACATATCCCTCAATTCTCATGTTGACTGTTTGAAACCACAAACACTTCTATTCCATTCACATCCCATTCTTAATTCCTGGAAACTATTAATCTGTTCATTTCTACATTTTTTTGTTTGTTTCAAGGATATTATATAAATGAATCACATAGAGTGAAACCTTTTGGGATTGGCTTTATTTACTCAGCATAGTTCTCTGGAATTTCATCCAGGAGATTGGGTTTATTAGTAGTTCATTCCTATTAATTGCTAAGTAGTATTTAATGGTATAGATCCTCCACAGATTGATTAACCATTGACCTGTGAGATAGATATTTGGATTATTTCTGGTTTTGGGATATAACAAATAAAAAGGCTATAACTATTTGTGTACAGGCTTTGTGTGGACATAGTTTTCATTGTTCTGGGATAAATGTCTAGAAAACAACTGCTAGATTGTATGTAATTGCATGCTTAATTAGCTTATGAAACTGGTAACTGTTTTCCAGGATAGCTGGACCATATTACATTCCCACCAGAAGGTATAAGTGATCTAATTTCTTTACATTTCTCTCAGCATTTGGTGTTGTCACAATTTTTTTACTTTAACCAGTCTAATAGATATATAGTGATATCTCATTGTAATTTTAATTTGCTTTTCCCTAAAGTCTAATGATCTAAAACATCATTTCATGAGTATATATACCATCTGTGTACCTCTTCCTCCTCCTTCTTCTCCTTCTCCTACTCCTCCTTCTACTTCTACTTCTACTTCTACTTCTTTTACTTTTGCTTCTACTTCTTTTTATTCTCAAGTTAGTTAACATACAGTGTAGTCTTGGCTTCAGGAGTAGAAGTCAG
This sequence comes from Lynx canadensis, assembly GCF_007474595.2. Lineage (NCBI taxonomy): Eukaryota > Metazoa > Chordata > Mammalia > Carnivora > Felidae > Lynx > Lynx canadensis. Next base: position 94,088,240 of record NC_044306.2, read on the forward strand.
TGATTCATCACTTACATATAACATCCAGTGCTCATCACAAGTGACTTCCTTAATGCTCATCACCCATTTGTCACACCCCATCAACCTTCAGTTGTTTTCTGTATTTAAGAGTCTCTTATGGTTTGGCTCCCTCTCTGTTTTTAATCTTATTTTTCCTTCTCTTTCCCTATGATCATCTGTTAAGTTTATCAAATTCCACATATGAGTGAAATCGTGTGGTATCTGTCTTTCTCTGACTGATTTATTTTGCTTAGCATAATCTACATTGTTGCAAATGGCAAGATTTCACTCTGTTTCATCGCCAAGTAGTGTACCATTGTGTGGTGATTTTTCTTAATCCATTTTCTTAATCCATTCATCAGTTGATGGACATTTGGGCTCTTTCCATCATTTGGTTGTTGTTGAAAGCACTGCATTGGGGTGCACATGTCCCTTCGAATCAGCCCCTTCGAATTTACCCGTTGGATAAATTCCTAGGAGTGCAATTGTTGAGTTGTAGGCTATTTCTATTTTTAATTTTTTGAGGAACATCCACACTATTTTCCTGAGTGACTGCATCAGTTTGCATTTCCACCAACAGTGCAAAAGGGTTCCCTATTATGCACATCCTTGCCAACATCTGTTGCCTTCTGAGTTGTTAATTTAAGCCACTCTGACTGGTGTGAGATGGTATCTCATTATGGTTTTGATTTGTATTCCCCCGATAATGAATGATGTTGAGCATCTTTTCATGTGTCTGTTAGCCATCTGGATGTCTTCTTTGGAAAAGTGTCTATTCATGTTATCTTCCCATTTCGTCACTGGATTATTTGTTTTGGGGGTATTAATTTTGGTAAGATCTTTATAGATTGTGCATACTAAGACTTTATAAGATATGTCATTTGCAAATATCTTCTCCCATTCTGTCAGTCCCTTTTAGTTTAGTTGATTATTTCCTTTGCTGTGCAGGTCTTTACCTTGATGAGGTAGTTTATTTTTGCTTTTATTTCCCTTGCTTTCAAAGACACGTCAAGTAAGAAGTTGTAGCAGTCAAGGTAAAAGTGGTTACTGCCTGTTTTCTCCTGTAGGACTTTGATGGTTTCCTGTTTCGCAGTTAGGTCTTTCATCCATTTTGAATTTATTTTTGTGTATGGTGTAAGAAAGTGGTCCAGTTTCATTCTTCTGCATGTTGCTGTCCCATTCTTTCACACCATTTGCTAAAGAGACTTTTTTCCATTGTATACTCTTTCCTGCTTTGTCAAAGATGAGTTGGCCATATGTTTGTGAGTCCATTTCTGGGTTGTTTATTCTATTACATTGATCTATGTGTCTGTGCCAATACCATACTGTCTTGATGATTACAGTTTTGTAATACAGGTTAAAGTCTGGGATCGCGATGCCTCCAACTTTGGTTTTCTTTTTCCACATTACTTTGGTTATTCAGGGTCTTTGTTGTTCCATACAAATTTTAGGATTGTTCTAAGTCTGTAAAGAATGATGGTGGTATTTTGATAGGGATTTCATTAAATGTGTAGATTGCTTTTGGTAGTATTGACATTTTAACAATATTTGTTCTCTTGATCCATGAGCATGGAATGTTTTTCCATTTGTTTGTGTCTTCTTCAATTTCTTTCATAAGCTTTCTATAGTTTTCAGCATACAGATCTTTTACCTCTTTGGTTAGATTCATTCCTAGATATTTTATGGTTCTTGGTGCAATTGTAAATGGAATGGATTCCCTGATATCTCTTTCTGTTGCTTCATTATCGGTGTATAGAAATGCAACAAATTTCTGTACATTGACTTTATATCCTGCGACTTGGCTCAATTCATGTATCAGCTCTGGAAGTTTTTTGGTAGAGTCTTTTGGGTTTTCCATGTCGAGTGTCATGTCATCGGCGAAGAGAGAAAGTTTGCCTTCTTCTATGCCAATTTGGATGTCTTTTATTTTGTTTTGTTTTTTCTTTTTTTTAAATTTATTTTTGATAGACAGAGACAGAGCACAAGTGAGGGAGGGGCAGAGAGAGACAGAGACAGAATCCAAAGCAGGCTGCAAGCTTTCAGCACAGAGCCCGACATGGGGCTCAAACTCACAAATCACGAGATCATGACCTGAGCCAAGGTCGGATGCTTAACCGACTGAACCATCCTGGTGCCCCTCGTTTTGTTTTCTTATTGCTGAGGCTAGGACTTCCCACCCTATCTTAAACAACAGTGGTGAGAGTGGACATCCCTGTTGTGTTCCTGATCTCAGGGGGAAAGTTCTTAGCTTTTCCCCATTGAGGATGATATTAACTGTAGACTTTTCATAGGTGGCTTTTGATGTAAAGGTATGTTCCTTCTCCCCCTACTTTCTTGAGGGGTTTTATCAAAAAAGGATGTTGTATTTTGTCAAATAGTTTTTTTCTGCACCTATTGAAAGAACCATATGTTTCTTATCTTTCTTCTAATAATGGGATGTATCACATTGATTGATTTGTGAATATTGAACGAGCCCTGTAGCCCAGGAATGAATCCCAATTGATCATGGTGAATAATTCTTTTCAGGTACTGTTGGATTAAATTTGATAGTATTTTGTTAAGAACTTTTGCATCCAGGTTCATGAGGGAGATCAGCCTGTAATTCTTTTTAGTGGGGTCTTTATCTGACTTTGGAATCAAGGTAAAGCTGGCTTCAGAGAATGAGTCTGGAAGTTTTCCTTCTGTTTCTAGTTTTTGGAACAGCTTGAGAAGAATAGGCATTAACTCTGCTTTAAATGTCTTGTAGAATTCCTCCTGGGAAACCATCTGGCCCAGGACTCTTATTTGTGAAAAGATTTTTGATAACCGATTCAATTTCTTCACTGGTTACGCAAAATTTCTATTTCTATTCTGTTGAAATTTTCTATTCCTTCCCGTTTGAATTTTGGTTTGAGTGTGTGAATGCCTAAGAATTTATCCATTTCTTCCAGATTGTCAGTTTTTTGACACATCATTTTTCATGGTATTCTCTAATAATTGTTTGTATTTCTGTGGTGTTCGTTGTGATCTCTCCTCTTTCATTCATGATTTTATCTATTTGGGTCCTCTCTTGTTTCTTTTTGAGAAGTCTGGTTAGGGGTTTATCAATTTTATTATTTCTTCAAAAAGCCAGCTCTTACATTCATTTATCTGTTCTACTATTACTATTTTCTTTTTTGATTCTATTTTGTTTATTTCTGGTCTAATCTTTAAATTTGTTCTAATGTTGTATTTATTTTTGAGAGAAAGAGAGACAGAGTGCAAGCAGGGCAAGGGCAGAGAGAGAGGGAGACACAGACAGAATCTGAAGCAGCCTCCAGGCTTCAAACTGACAGCACAGAGCCTCACAAACTGTGAGATTATGACCTGAGCCAAAGTCGATATTTAACCGACTGACTCACCCAGGTGCCCCTCTGCTCTAATCTTTATTATTTTTCTTCTTCTGCTGGCTTTGGGCTTTTTTTGTTGCTGCTTTTCTAGTTCCTTTAGGTGTGAGGTTAGGTTCTGTTATTTGGGACCTTTCTTGCTTCTTGGGATAGGCCTGAACTGCAATGTATTTTCCTCTTAGCACTGCATTTGCTACATCCCAAAAGATTTGGGCTGTCGGGTTTTCATTCTCATTTACTTCCATATATTTGTTAACTTCTTCTTTAATTTCCTTGTTGACCCACTCATTCTTTAGTAGGATGTTCTTTAACTTCCATGTATTTTGTGGCTTTCCAAATTGTTTCTTGTGGTTGATTTCAAGTTTCATAGTATTGTGATTTGAAAATATGCATGGAATAATCTCAATCCTTTTATATTTGTTTAAGGCTGTTTTGTGGATAGTATGCAACTTATTTTGGGAATGTTTCATGTGTACTTGAGAAGAATGTGTATTCTGCTGCTTTGGGATGAAAAGTGCTGAATATATCTATTAAGTCCATCTAGTCCAATGTGTCATTCAGAGCCATTGTTTCCTTATTGATTTTCTGCCTAGATGATCTGTCCATTGTTGTAAGTGGAATATTAAAGTCGCCTACAATTATGGTATTATTATTAATATATTTGTTTATGTTTGTGATTAATTGTTTTATATATTTGGGTATTCCACGATGGGAGCATTATAAACTCTTATTGATGGGTAGAATGCTTAAGTGTAATATAATGCCCTTATTCATCTCTTGTTAGTCTTTGTTTTAAAAATCTAGTTTGTTTGATATAAGTATGACTACTTTCGCTTCCTTTTGACATCCAATAGCATGAAGATGGGTCTCTATCTGCTCACTTTCAATCTGTAGGTGTCCTCAGGTCTAAAATGAGTCTCTTGTAGGCAGTACATAGATAGATCTTGTTTTTGTTTGTTTGTTTGTTTTTGTTTGTTTGTTTGTTTTTATCCATTCCAATACCCTATGCCTTTAGACTGGTTCATTTAATACATTTACATTCAGAATGATTATTTAAGGATATGGATTTAGTGTAATTGTGTTATCTATAGGTTTTGTGTTTGTGGTGATGTCTCTGGTCATTTGTAGTCTTTGCTGCTTTCCACTCACAGAGTCCCTTCTGGATCTCCTTCAGGGCTGGTTTAGTGGTCATGAGCTCCTTTAGTTTTTGTTTCTCTGGGGAAGCTTTTATCTCTCTTTCTATTCTGAATGACAGCCTTGCTATAGAAAGGAAACTTGGCTCCATATATTTTGTATTCAGCACATTGAATATTTCCTGCCATTCCCTTCTGGCCTGCCAATTTTCAGTGCACAGGTTTGCTACTACCTTTATGACTACCCTTGTAGGTTTGGGATTGTTTTTCCTTACCTTCTTTCAGAATTCTCTCCTTATCTTTGTATTTTGCCAATTTTATTGTGATGTGTCATGATGTTGACCTATTTTTGTTGATTCTGAAGGCAGTTCTCTGTGCTACTTGGACTTGGATCCCTGTTTCCTTCTCCAGACTAGGGAAGTTCTCAGCTATAATTTGTTCAAATAAACCTTTTGTCCCTTCCTCCTCCCCCTCCTCTTCCTCCTCCTGCCCTCCCCTTCCCCTTCTCCTTCCCCCTCCCCTTTCCCCTCCTCTTCTTTCTTCTTCTTCTTCTTCTTCTTCTTCTTCTTCTTCTTCTTCTTCTTCCTCTTCAACTCCTGACAGTGATATTATTTCATTTCATGGAATCACTTAGGTATCTAATTCTCCCCTAGTGGTTTAGTAATTTCCTTTCCCTCTTTTTTCACTTTCATAATTTTCCATAATTTTATCTTCTATTTCACCTATTCTCTGCTTCTTCCATCCTCACTGTCAATGAATCTAGTTTATTTTGCATCTCAATTATAGTATTTCTTAATTCATCATGACTAATTCTTAGGTCTTTATGCTGTTTTTTGTGTTTTTTACAAGCCCAGCCATTAACCTTATGATTGTTATTCTAAATTCTTGCTCAAATATATTATTGATACCTGTTTTGAGCAATTTTCTGGCTGTGATTTTTTCTTGAATTTTCCTTTGAGAATTATTCCCTTTTGTAATTTTGGTAAAGTATCTGTCTTTTGCATGTTTTAATAGCACCTGCAAGTGTCCTGCACCTGCGAGTATTACTATCTTAAAAAGGGGTCATACACTGTCCAGAGCCTGGCATTTCAGGAAGTGTTTTTGGTGTGTGTTGCATTCACTCTGTTGTTACATTTTGGCTGCTGTATCCCACTGGTCAGTCCTCTGCAGAGCTCCTCCTTACTTGTAGTGACAGAGTGTTTGGACCTTCAACCAGCTGTGCTTTGATTTGTTCATTGAAGTAACCCTGGAAAAAAAGGAAAGGGAGGGGGGAGCCTGATTTCATACAAAGAGAAAAATGAAAGGGGAAAAAAGAAGACTAAGCAATGAATCAAAATAACAAACAAATAAACAACAACAACAACAACAAAACAAAAACAACAACAAAAAAAACAAACTCTAAGGCTAAGTCCCGAGAAAGAGAAAGGAAAATAAAGATATAGAAAAGGTTTAAAAAGTGTGGAGTAAAAATGCTGATCAAACAAACAAAACAAAACAAAATGTGTTTATACATTTATAATATATAATTTAAAATATATAATATAAATGTATAATAAGAAATGGCCAAAAACAAATCAGACACTATGAGCCTGATTCCCAATGAAAAATAGAAGAGAACAGAAAGGAAAAGAAAAAAATTAAAAATGAACAAACAGACAAACAAACAGGCAGACAGAAAGACACACAGGCAAAAAAAAAAAAAAAAAAAAAAAAAAAAACAACAACAACAACAAAAAAAAAACAGTTGTCTGTTGGTACCAGGACCAGTGGCTGTGCTGGTCTGGATGAGAGGCTGTTTGGTTCCATTAGTGTCGGTCCTGCTCTAGTAAATAAGCAGTTGCCAGGCATGGAGGGGTGGGGTTTGGTGTAAGTGGGTCCCACCTCCACTGGGGGCTGCTGTGCTGATCCTTAAAACCTCACTGTGCTGGTGATGGGGAGAAAAATAGCAACCCCCCAATCTCTCCTCCCTGGTCTAGGTATCCCAAACCACTATCTTAAGGCAGCTTTTGCAGAGCAGCAAGGTGGTCACCTTGTCCTGCTCCACAGTCTTCTGTGCCTCCTAGGTGCTTGGCTGGGACTCAAACCCTGTTATCTTAAGGAACCTGCACCATATGGACCCTATTCTGATGTAGTGTCCCTTAGCTCTGCCGATAAAAGGGATTTGGCTGGCACCTGCGGGTCTTTTGCCCTTGGGAAGGCAATAAACCCTCTTCACACAGTACTTGACGAAAGGGACTGTTTTCTCCCAGTGCGCCCTTGAGATCACTACAGTGTCCCGGGGCCGGCCCCCTCCACTGCAGGTGCACGCACAGGGCTCTGGCTTTGGTCCAGAGAAACTCACACACTTCTGAAACCTCTGAGTTTCAGCTTGTAGGCTGTTTGCAAAATAGAAACTGGCAGTCTCCGTGTTTCCTGTTCCCCAGTCTGTGGTCCAGAGAGGTTTTCCTCTTGTGCTAATTCAATACTGCAATTTCACAGCCCTTCGCTTCCTTCTGCCACAGAAGGAGTACCCTCCCCTCCATGCCTATGCCATTTTATCTCCCACAATTCACGTACATGCACCTTGATTCCACCAAGCTGTCTCTCTACGCCTGTGGAGATCCTTCTGCCATTCCGCAGATTGATTTCCTGGGTGTTACAAGTGATCCCAACCTCATTACTGCTGTGTGTGAGGGATGAGGAAAAATTCATCCCCCTACTTTTTGGCCATCTTAACTTCTCCCCTGTATATCTCCTTTAATAAAATGTCTCTTTATGTCTTGCTTATTTTCAAATTGTATTGTTTATTTTTTACTGCTACATTTTGAGAGTTGTGTTATATATTTTATTCTATGTTTGTTTTTTCTTAATTCTTGTCTTTTTCCCCACCTTTATTGAAATGTAATTGATATACAACACTGTGTAGGCTTAAAGTGTATGATGTGGTGATTTGATCCACTTATATATTGAAATATAATCACGGCAGTAAGAAGAGGACTTTCATATGATCCAGCAATCTCACTTCTAGGTATATATCTAAAGGATATATCAGGATCCTGATGAAATCAGGATCTTGAAGAGATGTCTACTCTCCCATGTTTATTACAGTATTAATCGCAATAGCCAAGATGTGGAAACAACCTACAGATAAGTGTTATCCCTCTACAAATAAATGGTGAGGACGTGGTATATATGTATATGTGTGTGTGTGTGTGTGTGTGTGTGTGTGTGTATATATATATATATATATATATATATATATACATATATATAATGGAATATTATTCAGCCATGAGATAAAAGGAAATCCTGCCATTTATGACATACATCATGGATGGACCTCGAGGGCATTGTGCTGAGTGAGGTAAGTAAGACAAAAAACAAGTACTGTATGATCACACTTCTATGTGAAACATAAAAAAGACACATATAAAAACAGACATGAGGTTACCAGGGCCCAAACGGGGTGAAAATTGGGGAGATGTTGATTGAAGGGTACAAAATTCCAGTTATAGGATGAATTGAGTTCTGGGGATCTAAAGTACAAATAATCTATCATTTATAGTGCTTACAATCTATCTTAACAATACTGCATTACTTACTTGAAATTTGCAAAAAAGTAGATCTTAAATGTACTCACTGCACACACACACACACACACACACACACACACACAGAAATGGTAATTATGTGAGGTGATGGAGGTGTTAAGTAACCTCACTGTGATAATCATTTTGCAATATATTAGTGAACATTTATTTTTAATGCTTAGATCTTTGATATTTGAGCAAAACCTGCTATTGTTTTACTTCTAAAAAGATATAACTGGGGCACCTACATGTCTTAGTTGGTTAAGCATCTGACTTCTGCTCAGGTCATGATCCCAGGTCCGTGGGTTCGAGCCCTGTGTTGGACTCTGTGCTGACAGCTCAGAGCCTGAAGCCTGCTTTGGATTCTGTGTCTCCCTCTCTCTCTGTCTCTTGCCTGCTCACACTCTGTCTCTCTCAAAAATAAATAAACATTAAAAATTTTGGAAAAAAAGATAACTAACCCACTATGAAAATAGTATAAACCTATTGAATGGACAGTAATGATTGCTTTCTGTCCACCATGTCCTCTCTTTCTTTCCCGTCTTCACTATAAAGCTGTACAGCTATAGCACAACTATAGCACTTTCATTATGCGGTGTTTTCTGGCAGAGAAGAGGCACATTGCACTATGCAATATACTTTTAGTTTAATAAAATCATCAAAGAGCGCCTTGTATGTACTTTTGCGCAGAGCTCTATGAGGTTCTTTTCCAGAGAATATTGCAAATTACGAAAAAGATGCTCAATATCTGTATGTGAAATGTGCTATTTTCCTCACAAACAGAAAATCAGCTGTAAAACCCTGCAGACTTGATCTGAAATGCGTGCAGGAAGAATGTCCACATATACCCACAGCTTTAGTATTGTGTTATTTAATTAAGAAATTTAATTTTCAATATTAAGTCTAGGGGGCTCTTCTGCTTGTGTGGATTTTCAATTTCAGTATTCAACAAAATGAAGAATAATGGAATATGTTAAAATATTTGGATTGAATTTTTACTTGTTAGTTTAAAAGGAAGGCTTTAAAGCATGGGCCAGATTTTTGGTATATCTTAAACAAAACTGAAACCCAGGAAAAGATTCAAGAAATACTACAATGGTTTTGATTATGTGTTTTGTCTTTTAATATATTCATTTCCTATTACACAATACATTTACATAGAAGACATTATACTTTCCCACATGAGCATACAAGATATAGATGAAAAGAAATGATTAGTGCAGATAAATGTGAAGCTTTTTTATAACAGGGTATTTATTACTGTATATTTTATCTCAGTCAATTTTTTAAACTAAGCCTTTTATACATTTCAGTTTATCACTACTGATGTATCGGTTTCAAGGCAAAAATCCAACATGTATATTTCTGACCAGAATTAAGAGGGAGTTACCAAGTGGAGGCAATTACTTATTTTTCCATGTGTTAATATTTATTTTTGTCCGCCTGTTAAATTATCTCCTGAATTATGGAACGAATGGAAAGTTCTGCCTGCCTTAAGATAAGATGACAATAGAGATGAAATGAAAAAGCAAACCCACAAACAAAGCAAATATCCCCTTGAAATCTGAGCCAGAGTATACAGAATTATGTCCATCTTTTATTTGTCATGGCATTGCAGTATTTGCCTTACCCTTGAACTTGACCATAGATGTAGTTTTTAGATACACTGCTGGTGAACCCTGAGACATTTGTAAAGAAGAGTTTAAAATAAGAATGAAGCTATAAAAGAAAAGTATGGAGGTGTTAAAGTATGAGCAAAATTGAAATGAAATTCAACAATTTACTGCTGCAAACCTTTCTTCCTTTTTTGCAAAATTTTGAAAGTCAGTACTTTTTCTCTTAGTTTACTTCTTTCCCTTGTCTCCACTCTTTTATTTATGTACTCTTTCAAAAATACTTATTTCTTTTTACAATCGTTTTATTAAGATATAATTGACACACAATCACACATATTTAATGTGTACGGTTTGATTAGCTTGGACACATGCAAAGAGCCATGATACCATTACCACAATCAAGATAACAGACATATCCTACATTTCCCAAAGATTTCTTGTGTCTCCCTTATTCCCTCGCTGTCTTTGGTGGTATAAACACTTACTATGAGATCTAACCTCTTCACAAATTTTGAAGTGCACAACAACATACTGTTGATTATAAGCAACATGTTATTCAGCAGGATAACAGGATACATTATCACAAATGGCAGGACTGCCTTTTTTAAAAGGCTAAATAATATGCTATTGTATGGTTATTTACACATTTTGGTTATTGTGTATAATGTTGCAATGAACACGGGAGTGCAGATATCTCTTCAGATCCCAGTTTCAATTCTCTTAGACAAATACCCAGAAATGGGATTATTGGATCATATGGTACATTTTTTATTAATTTTATGAGGAACTCTATACTATTTTCCATAGCTGTTGCACCATTTTACAATCTCATCAAAATTGCATCTAATTTCTCTATATCCTTGCCAACGCTTATGCATTGAAAACTACAAAACATTGACAAAAAAAATGAAAGGTGACACACGTAAGTAGAAAGACATCCTGCAGTCATGAATTGGAAGACAATATTGTTAATATGTCTATACTACCCAAAGCAATCTACAAATTCAATGCTATCCCATCAAAATCCAAATGGCCATTTTTATAGAAATAAAAAAAATAATCCTAAAATTCATATGAAATCATAAAGGGACAGATAGTCAAATAATTTTGAAAAGGAAGAACAAAGCTGGAGGTACCACACTTCCAGATTTCAAATTATATTATAAAGCTACAATAATTAAAACAGTATGATATTGGCATAAAGACAGATATATAGACTGATAGAATAGAGAGCCAAGAAATAAGCCCACGCATATAGAGTCAACTGATTTTGACAAGGGTGCCAGGAATACACAACGGGCAAAATATTAAACAAGTGGTATTGGAAAAACTGGATATGTACACGAAAAAATGAAATTAGACCACTACTGTATACTGTACACAAAATAAACTCAAACTGTGGTAAAGACAAGCATATGACATACAACTGTGAAACTCCTAGAAAAATACAAAGGGGAAAATCTTGACATTGCTCTTAGAAATGGTTTTTTGAATATGACACCAAAATCACCAGTAACATTTGCAAAAATGGACAAATGGCACTACTTCAAACTAAAAAGCTTCTCCACAGCGAAAGAAATAAGAGAATGAAAAAACTACCCACCAAATGGAAAAAAAAAACATTTGTAAACCATATATCTGATAAAGAGTTAATTTCCAAAATATAAGAAACTCACACAACTCAATAGCCAACAATTAATTACTTAATTAACCCAGTTTAAAAAATGCATAAAGGACTCAAACATTTCTCCAAAGACGATGTACAAATGGTCAACAGGTATTTGAAAAGATGCCCAACATCATTAATTATCAGTAAAATGAAAATCCAACTTACAATGAGATATCACCTCAAACCTATTAGAAAAGTTATTATCAAAAACAAAAAAAAGATAACCTAATTTCTTTTTATTCAAAAATTTTTTGTATCAGTATGGCTATCAAAATCTATATTTTACCTCTTGACTTACAATCCAATGCCACTCTATTTTGTGGCTCCAATTGTTTCATCTCTGGTCCCGGGGAGCTCTTACAGGTTAATCAAGATACGGTTCCTCCTATTGGAGAATGGTATTTAAAAACCAATATCTGAGCGATAGATTGTGTTCTTTGCTACTATGGTCACTGCTTTTAGATTTCTCAGTAGACAGATCTAAAAAATATGTGTATGTACTAATTTATGTGTATACTTTATCTACAATTACTTCTGTAACCATCAATCAATAAAGATGTATCTATATATATCTTGAGCTAAACACAATGCCTGATTTATCTGATTCTATTTAAGTACAACAGGTGTATTCTAGTCATCCCCCTTTACATGTTTGTATCACATTGAAAAACCTGGTTTTTACTATTCTCTGCCCATTTACTTATTTGTTCAATCCCAGTATACATGTAAAGCAGGTTAACAATTGTTAATTCACATCGTCTCTTCCAAATGAGAAGTATATTTTTCAGTATGGTGACTATGAACAATACATTTAATCTTGTGTTTACATTTACAGTTAAACCATCATTGTCCAAAGTAATAAAGGTCAATTTCTTTTTTTATTTCATCTCTTTCATACAACAGTAATCGAGTTGGATTAATCTTTTACAGTCTGCATTCCATGTTGGGATCCCCTGGTGCATAAAGCTAAGTTCACTTTTTGTGATGTATAATTCTATAGGTGTTGACAACTTCTTAGTGTCATAAGCCAGTACCATGCACAAGACATCATCCAAAAAATTCTCTGTGCCTCTTTTTTTTTTTTTTCTTTTTGCCAACCCTCGACCTCCAATATTTGGTAACAATAGCTCTGTTTTCCATCCTTATAGTTTTATATTTCCAAAAATGTTACACAGAGTCTTACAATATGTAACCATCGAAGTCTGCTTTCTTTCATTTAGCAAAATGTATTTGATCCCCATTCATGTTGGTGTATAATCAGTAACAGGTTCCATTTAATTGCTGAATGGTACTCCATTGAATGGATGTACCAGTTTATCTGTTCCACTGTTGAAGGAAAATTCTAATAGCTTCCAGTTTTTCCAATAAAAAAATTTAAAGGAGTTTAATTTTTAGAGCATTACTTAATTTACAAAAAAGTACAGAGTTTACAGAGAGCACTTTATATACTCTTCCTTTATCCCTCAGATTTCCCTATTATTTATATTTGTTAATAATTACATTTGTAATTAGTGTGGCACATTTGTAACAACTGATGAACCAATATTGCTACATTATTATTAACTACAATATATAGTTTACATTAGATTTCACACTTTGTGTTGGATGGTTCATTGGAATTTGAGAAACACGTTGTTATGTATCCACCATTATAGTATCATACATAGTAGTTTCACTGTCTTTTATTTGTTTGTCATTGTAATTTTCTACATAGATAATAATGTCATCTGCAAACACATTTTTCCTTCTTAATCTAAATACATTTAATCTCCTTTTCTTATTTCATTATGTAAGATTTCTTAAGTTAGATGTTGAAAGGAGTACTGAGAGAGAAAATCCTTGTTCTGTTCTTGATACTAAGGGTAAGAATCTCATTTCTCACCAAATACTAATTTTTAGAATAGCTGAGATTATTCATTTTACTACTAAAAAAATGCAAAGAGTAGCATAAAAAAAGTAGCAACTTCAGATTTAAGGGATATATCATTACTTCTTTCATTTACCCTATAATAACTTTTTTTTTTATTTTTTTTTAAATTTTTTTTTTCCACGTTTTATTTTTATTTTTGGGACAGAGAGAGAGCATGAACGGGGGAGGGGCAGAGAGAGGGAGGCACAGAATCGGAAACAGGCTCCAGGCTCTGAGCCATCAGCCCAGAGCCCGACGCGGGGCTCGAACTCACGGACCGTGAGATCGTGACCTGGCTGAAGTCGGACGCTTAACCGACTGCGCCACCCAGGCGCCCCTATAATAACTTTTTAAATGTAAACAAGTCATTCTACTAAAATGCATCTCATATAGAAATACTCAATTTTGTTTATATAGATATGACAATATTCTATTCTAAACAAAGATTAATTTTCTACTTTCATTCACCTTTTTTTTGGCTTTTTATATGAATATTGTTCTCATATTCCTAGGGCTGAGTTAAAGTTTTTTTTTATTATAATGATATTTACATATCCATACACCTATTATAAAGTTCCCATTCTTATAACTTTCATCCAACTATAAAACCTGAATTTATTTATTTATTTATTTATTTATTTATTTTTAATTTTTTTAACATTTTATTTATTTTTGAGACAGGGACAGACAGAGCATGAACAGGGGAGGGCCAGAGAGAGGGAGTCACAGAATCTGAAACAGGCTCCAGGCTCCGAGCTGTCAGCACAGAGCCCGACGCGGGGCTAGAACTCACGGACCGCGAGATCATGACCTGAGCTAAAGTCGGACGCTTAACCGACTGAGCCACCCAGGGGTCCCTATTTTAAATATGTATAAACTACATAACAAAACTTCTGATTTTCCAATAACCGTAATTGTTTAAACATAATAAGTGATGTGCTTATCACTTAAGACAAAAAATTTCTTTAACGAGGGTATGATACTGGTTGTTCTATGCAGTTGTTTTTAAATTGCTATGTATATATACATGACTATAACTTTATGTACCTTAATACATCTCACCCCATCAGTCTTTAAACTAAATCACCGCAAAAGTGTATATAGATCTTACAGTGAGATGTTACTGGTCCATGAGTTGACATCATAAAAGTACTGAGTGTATTTCTAATCTTTATTCACTGGGCTGTAACAATTAAACACTCTTACTTTGGAACCAAGATATTATAAATAAAAATGCATATTGAATCATTGAAACCTCTTGGGTTCTTTGTTTTTGTTTTGTTTTGTTTTGTTTTGTCTGGGATGTAACAATAGCCTCCAGGTTGCTATTCAAAGTGTGTTTCACAGACACACAACAGAAGCATCAGGCATCATGAACATCACCTGGGGTTTCTTAGGAATGCAGAACCTTGTGTCTCACTTCAGAACAATTACATCAGACTTTTCAAATTATTAACACCCAATTCTTTCACATGCACATTGAATTTTGAGAGACTCTAAGACCCACATGATAAAGAAAATCCAGACTGTGCTTATATAATTTACTTGGTATTTCTAGTAAAATTTCAAAAATTAAAAATAAGTTTTAAGCATTGATTCATTTTTTAAAACATGGCCCTCAGATTGGGATTATTATGTTAGTGTTACCTAGAGATTGCAATAAAGCAACTTTATATGCAAAACCGGGGCTCTTAGCCTCTGCCTCAGAAAACAGAGGGTTTGCATTTGCCTAGATAGTTTAAAGTTTCTTTTGAGGTATTACATTTTAGTTTTTATATCTTAATTCTTCTTCTTTTATCATCTATAAATAAATTCTAGTTATCACAAAAGTCATGTGAAAATTATTCACTTTGCAATTGCCCATAGTTCTGTGTTACAACATTATGGCTTAAAATTTATTCTGTAAAAGGGTATTTTGTTTGTTTCTAAATGTTTTAGCTTCTAACATTTATAGAGAAGACTGGATTAAAATGAAGAAAGGAGATTTAAGAGAAGCTGAGAGAGGCTGAACTGATTGACCAGGAAAAAAAAAAAAAAAAAAGGAAGAGAGAAAGAGAAAGGGGAAGGGAAGGGAAGGGAAGGGAAGGGAAGGGAAGGGAAGGGAAGGGAATCTACCTGGAAAAGAATACACAAAATGTGGAATTTGGAAGAGGGAGAGGCAGTAAGGGAAGGTAGTGAAAGAGCCCTGGAAGTATATTTAGCAAAGAGGTAAGGGGTTTGATGATGAAGCTAACATGGAAAGTGGGACTGAAGAAGAGAAGGATCAAAAACAGTAAGAAATGTGGCTCTGTGTGGTGTGAATTAATTCACTTCCCCCCCATCTCCATCAGAGGCATTCCATAAAAACCTTCATTTTTTTTTTGAAATTTTCATTTGTTTGTACCATTAATAAAATAACTAGTAAGAAAGAAAGTCAAGTTTATAATGATGCACAGAACCGGAAGTCATTGATCACTAATTTAATCCTCACAGAGATCCTCAAAAGAAACCTTAGTAACTTCATTGTAGACAAAGAATATGATACAAAAAAAAAAAAAAAAAAAGATTAAATAGCATTCCCTACACCTCTTTAATGAGAGAACACATAGGGTGTTTTTTAGATCTCACCAATACCATCAGTTCCACCATCAGATGAGTGGTGTTATCAGACTCTTGGGAAGCTTACACAAGCAATAGTGTGGGGGCTGTAACCAAGGACCTGGGGCACAATCTCTGCTGGAGAAGCCAGGTTAACAATCTTTATACCATGCTGCTAAAAATCTGGGTTTGATATTAATCCAATCTCCATTGGCTAAAATTAAAATTTTATTTTCTAAAAAAGGATATAATTTCTTCTAGTAACTCTCACCAGCGAGACCCAAGTCATGACATTTACTGCCCACCTGCTTGTACTCACTAACTTTTGTCTTACATTTTCCCTTAAGATCTTCTTTCCGGATTACCTCTAACCCAGGCAAATGAAACCTGAAACCATCCCTGAGGTGATAGGACTTCCCTGACAAGACTCAGTGTGGCCCAGACTACTGAGACTTTTGAGCTAAATGCCCTACTTATACCTGCACAGATGGACCATGGAATGACCTCTAAAATGACCTACCAGTACCTTTACCTCATTATAATACCAACATCTCTACCCAGGAAGAAGCCTCAGCATCATTTATATAAATTACAATGTATGGATAGGCATGTTTCCCTTAAGTGCATGAGTAACCTTATGTTGCTTCTACATAGGATGACAAAGCTTCCCTACCTAAATATTCATCCTAATCCTAAACAAAAGGGACCCATTCACCCTTTCTTAGGGAGGGCTTTAGAAGCCATTCTCCATGATCTCCTTATTTGCTGCAAATAAAGTTTTCTTTGTTCAACAACTCACCTGGCGCAGTTTCAGAGACTCGCCAGGAGCACACTCACATTGGTTTGGTTACATTGCCAGCTATTCTGTGAGAGTTAACCCTTCCCCTTGTACTCAAACACAAAGATAACTGAGATTCACTTATATTAATCTCAACCCCACAGCGCTCAAAACAAACAAAACCTGCCTGGGAACTGTGTCAATTTGAACTTGCAACAATATCTTTAAAGAGTCCAAATAAAACATCTTCTTTACTTTCTCTAAGACTATCACATCTAGCTCCTCCAACCCACCCATACCCAGCCTCACCAAGGAGAAGAACAATCTGTCAAACCAAATTTAAAAAGGTCCTTTAGGAAACATCTTTACCAATGCATGTCTTGAAAAGAAATTAAAAATAAGCATTGTTTTTTTTTTCTTTTTCAACATTATTTTGGCTATTTGGCGTCATATCTGGTTCAATACAAATTTTAGAATTATTTGTTTCAGCTCTGTGAGGAATGCTGGTATTATCTTGATAAGTATTTCATCGAATGTGCAGATTGCTTTGGGTAGTATGGACATTTAACAATTTTTGTCCTTTCAATCCATGAGCATGGAATATTTTTCCATTTCCTTGTGTCTTCTTCAATGCCTTCCATAAGCTTTCTATGGTTTTTAGCATACAGATCTTTTACCTATTTGATTAGGTTTATTCCTAGATCAGTGATGGTGTAGAAAATTAGAGGAACACATAGAAAATAAAGAAAGCAAAATTGATTAATTTTAGAAACATGCTAATAGCATGTACTCTGCACCACTTAATTAGAGTTTAGCCAATAACAATAACCATGCCTGGAGGCCAATTAAAATTTAGAGTCTTTAATTTTGCTCTTGCAAAATTTCTGCCACTTTTTTTTTCTGTTTCCCACCTGCTTGGAAATCCATCTCCAAAAGACAAACTAACCTTTAACTTGATACCAGGAGAATTTACTGAGCCTGTTTATGTAGTATTCAAATGCGACCAGAGAGAGAAGAGTAAATGATCTGAGATGGGCTTGAAGGTAAACAGCTGTCAGTGAACTATGAATCATCTCAAAGGCACATTAACTGAACTCATTTCAAAAGGGAAAATTGTTTTGCATGTTGAAAGGAATAACCACCGGAACCCTGAACCTACTCTTAATTTGCTGTCTATCTTATGACCTCCTTGGGGAAGCAGTATGATGAGCTTTATTTATTTATTTATTTATTTACTTATTTATTTATTTATTTAAAGTGGGTTTTTTTGTTGTTGCTTTTTTTTTTTTTTTCTGATGCTGCAATGAATATGGAGAGGAAAATGGATATGTCCTTTCTGGCAGTGGGATAGCAAAACATCAGCACTCCTCTTCTCGAGTTGGATTCTCACCTAGATTTAATTGCCTAGAGCAGCTCGGCATGTAGTTCATTTGTTGTTTGGTTCTTGTTTTGTTTTTTCCGAGTGTAATTTTTCACAAAATGTAGACTACAATGGGTGATGCGTGATTTGATATTTCAAAAATTAGTATTATTGTGTGTATGTTAATGTAACCGATGCATTAAGCTTTTCTTTCTTTTGTTCCTTTTTTTTAAATACATGGAATACGAGATCATTTTGCTCAAGTCAAAGAAATAGTTTAAAGCAGAAATGTTTTCCTGACCTTATGTTTTATGGTTTTATGGTACAATTTTTATTTAAACAGAAAGGTCAGGTGAAATTCTATCCTCAGACCTCAACAATATCAAGCCAATGGTTAATCCAGCAACAGAACCTGAAGACTTCAATGTGCATTTATACATGATGTATTTGAGGATGTGTGTTTGTTACCGAAGTTTTAAAATATTTTAAATTAAATTGATTTAGAATCAAACATGACACAGTGGCATTTCCAAAGAAACCTAAATATCCACAAAATACTCCATGCAAAATGCTGCTTTAAAGATTTTAGCTAGAGATTTGAAGAGCTGTGAAGAGAGGTTAATTAGAAAATTCATTTATGAAAATGCAGTGTGAAATTATACTAAAACAGATAGTCTAATTTAAAAAGGATATGTCAAGAGCAATGTGCTTTGATAATTTACAACTTACTAATCACTTTTCTGTCTCTCACAGTCTTTGGTTGTTCTTTTATATTCTCTCCATTATCTGCTATTTTTTTCATAATTTTTACTTTCTTTTTTTTTAATTTTACTGTTTATTTATTTTTGAGAGAGAGAGAGAGAGAGAGAGAGAGACAGAGCACGAGCAGGGAAAGGGAAGAGAGACAGGGAGACACAGAATCTGAAGGAGGCTCCAGGCTCTGAGCTGTCAGCACAGATAGAATGTGGAGCTCAAACCTGAGAATCTTGAAATCATGACCTAAGCCAAGGTTGAACGCCTAACCGACTGAGCCACCCGGACACCCCTTTACTTTCTTTTCTTAAGTTTATTTATTTATTTTGAGAGAGGGGGAGGTGGTGGGGCACAGAGAGAAGGAGAGAGAAATCCAAGCACGCCCCACACATGGACAGCCCAGAGCCCCATGAGGGTCTCCAATCCACAAAAGGTGAGATCATGACCTGAGCCGAAACCAAGAGTCAAATGCATGACTGAAGTACCCTGGCACCTCAATAATCTTTACCTTTTTCGTGCTGCTATCTTTCTACTATTGTACTTGTCATTGTAATTCTTTCACATTCAGCCTTTTTTTTTTTATTTTCTGAAGCTGTTTTCTCAGGACTTCCTTTTGTTAATGTCCCTTACCATTTATCTTATCTGGTATTAATTTTTCTTAAAATATAGCAATAAATCATGAATATAGTGTTCACATATTACATTTCCATATTTGTAAAATATACAACTAATGACCAATGTCATGTAAATATCTATTCAATATTCTTCTCTTTCGAGAAATTAACAAGAAAATTGAAGTTTTGGCCCTCAGCTGCTGAGGTGAATCACTACTTTACAGATGTATTTTATTTAAAATCTCAAGCATTCCACTGTTTGTTTAATTTGTGGGAAGTGCCATTGGCTGGTTGTGTTTGGGATGGAAGCAGGTAGATGTGGTCTAGGGAGAGTCACATTGCCGCCTGTCAACAATCATTGGGAAAAAATAAAAAAGAAAGAAAAGAAAAGAAAAGAAAAGAAAAGAAAAAAGGTATGTGAACAGCACAAGACCCACGGGCCCTGTTTTCAGAGTTGCTCACTGCAGGGAAAAGAAGCAAAGTCTACAGGAAAATTCCCTTCGTAGAGTTTCTGTGACACTTGTATTAACAAATATTGATAATAAGAAATAGGATGAAAACAGATGGGGCTACTCTCTAGACCTTCCCTCAGATTAGTAAGAAAAGAAACATCAGTCTGACTTTCACAGAACCAGGTTCAATTTTTTGTTTGTTTGTTTTTTTCTTTTTACTTGCTAACTTGAGTGGTGGCACTATTTGATACAAATACTGATATTTGTAGTAGTGAAAATGGTCAATACTCCATACATGAACGTTGCTTCACAAGGCGTACATCCACACGCTTGTGGCAATTTGGGATTAGCTGAATATTTCACAAAGGGTAAAAACAGTTGTGGTGCTTCATTTTCTTTCTGTGTATGTGTGCGCGCACGTGTGTGTGTTTTGCAAGGAGGACAGAAAAGTCAAGCTGAATGTTCTGTATTTTCTTGTGGTGTGTTCAGTTCTTAATTCACAAATGTAAAGTTTAAACATAAAATAAATATCTGGGATATTTGCCTTGGAGATAGTTTCAGTGCCCCTAAGTGATAAAGTTTGGCGACATTTTGCTCCAACGAAGGGAGATCTTGCAAAGAATTTGTTTGAAAATTGTTGGATATAAAGACAAAAATATGATTTAAGTTTCAAGATATGTGATTACTTCAACAGTAAAAAAAAATGTTGTCTTTACGAGTACTAACATGGATAGACTATACTCTGGCTCCAAAATTATAGAGAATGATGATGGATTGATTGAATTTTCTTAATAATATAATGAAAGTCATTTTATAAATAGTATGATAGATATTGTAATAAAAGTCCTGAGAGTAAATGGAAGTGATTTTTTGGTCTTTTCTCAAATTAATTCTATCCTCAGAGGATGAAGATCTATTACCAGTACTAAGGAGGTACGTATAAAGTCACTATGATTGTGCCTTAGTTGCTTCTTGTTTTTCTCTGTAATAGAAAATGCTACAGTGAAATTCATTATGCATTTGTTTAGTATGTATGCACTTTTTTAAAGTTTAGGCTATATTACAAACACTCAAATTGCTTGATTTGATTTGGGATGTGGGGCTGAAGACAGTAAACACACACACACACACACACACACACACACACACACACACACGAGTCTCTGTCCAGGTTATAACTTCTCTGATGTTAGAGCCAGGAAGGACAGAGGGTAATGAAAAAGGGTGACTATTCCTTTACCTAACTTGGAAGAGTTACAATTTGATTCTCTTTAGCTGTGGGTAAGAACAAACTGCCTGCCCCTGTATTTTTTTGACAGAAAGACTAGCGGGGAATATATGTGGGTTCTTCAGAGTCTCTTTGGGGCCTGCCCACTCTCTCTGATGTGGACATCAAGGTCTTTTTACATCTCACCACCTTCTCCCTCCACTCCTGACTTTGACAGGTCACTGTTTTCTCCCAAGTAAAATGACCACCTTTGGAATATCCATTCAGCCCATGAGAAGTTTGGATGTCCTCTGTGAGCATGCACACTTTTAAATGTTGTTCTTCCACCAGCACGGCCACTCACACCATTCTGCTCCCCGCCCTGGAAGATAGGAGGGAAGATTGGCGGGTTACCTAACCAAGAAAATATCTACTATTAATCTAGAGGAGAAAAATGCCTGTTATAGCAAGCGCTTACTTCATTTGTTTTTAAGCAGGACCGTTTAGAATTTTGGTTTTCAACTTTGAGCCTCAGTTGCATTTCCAAGAAAAGTGATCTGTATTTTCCACGTCCTACTGTCTACATTTTTAATAGAAGCATACAAAAGCATCACTGTCTAGAAAATATTCGCCAATTTTCACTTTGAATACAGTGTATTATATTTTTTAACTTTTGCAAATATTGATGACTTAATTATTTAAAATCTGATAGGTGTGACTTTTTCTTTTGAAAACCATTCTAATATATGTATGGATCACTTACATGTTTTTATGTTATATGCTCATTACCTTTGATTTGGTATTATTTTCCAAATCAGTTTACAAACGCTCTTTGTAAATAAACAGTTTAAATCTTTTATTTCGAAGACTTTCCTTTGATTTCTGAGGTCGTCAATTTTTATTTTTTTACTTTTTTTTATGAGTTTCTTTGAATTTTGTTTTGTCAAGTTGTTGTCAAATAAAGTCTTTTTATACCCTTTATGCCTTTGTTATTTTATTACTTAGAAAACTCTTGGATCAGTGTTCTAACAACTCCAAATTTCAATGTCCCCATCTATCATCAACACACAAGATTATTGTTGTATAAGTTAAATAGACTTACTCTGTAAGCATTTGATATATAAGAAATGTTTAACGATTCTTAATTCTCTTCTTTTTACCATGAGGCTCTAAGTTCAGTTTTTACATCAGCTTTTTCAAAAAATAACAATATGAATTTAATGCCTGGGTCATTCTACTTTATCAAAAAATAATTTTACAGCTTGGTCAAGTTTTGATTTTTCGTCCATTTCTCAACCTGTTTTATTTTCTAACCCTTGATGATACTTTCTTCACTGAAATGGAGCCAATAATTTTCCTTACTTCATTATTTTTTTTTCATTGCTTTAGGTAAAGCATCTAAGGACATAATATGGGATAAAATAAGGCATTTGATTTTAGAAGACTTTGGAGTCTAATCCTTATAGATAAGCTGTATTACTAAATTATAAAATAAGATTATTGATATCTAATTCATTTTCATAAAGTGAATTAACTTTCTCAAAGTTCTGTGTGGCAGATTGCTTGCCAAAAATATCCATCTTCTTTGTATTCACACTAATATTATCTCTTACTAACAGGTTACTCCAACACTTAGCCGCCTAAACCAACACACATCATTTCACGTATTTTCTGAGATTCAGGAAACTGTGCACAGCCTATTTGTATGATTCCAGTCTCACATGAGATTGCAGTTAAGATGTTGGCTGGACCTGGGGCACTTGGGTGGCTCAGCTGGTTAAAAGTCTGACTTCAGCTCAAGTCATGATCTCACAGTTCACAGGTTTGAGCCCCATATTAGGCTCTGCACTGACAGCTCAGAGCCTGGAGCCTGCTTTGGATTCTGTCTCTCTCTCTCTGTTCCTCCTCCGTTTGTGCTCTCTTTCCCTCAAAAGAAAATAAATAAACATCTAAAAAATGTATAAAAAATCATAAAGAAAAATATGTTGGCTGGAGCTAACATCTCTGAAGGCTTGAGTTAAATGGAGGGTCTGCTTCCAAGTGTTGTTGGCAGGACAACTCAGTTCCACAACACATGGGCCTCTCTAAGATCTGTTCATGCATGACAGCTGGCTTCCCCAAGAGCACGTGATCCAAAGGAAAGAGCAAGGCAGTAGCCAGTCTGTCATGTTTTAGTCTCCAAAATTGGCATGCCATCCCTTTTGCCATATTCTATTTGTCTCACACACCGACTCCGATACACTGTGAGAGGAGAATACACAAAGCCACATGCCAAGAGACAGGAATCCCTGGAGGCTGATTATCACAATGCTGTTTTGTAATATGACTTTCTAGTTAACTGCATCAAATTTAGTTTATTTCTCTATCCCTTATTTCCAAGCTCTCCTTTTAATTTGCTTTGATCAAGAGATTGCAGAGTAAAATGCTTTATCAGCTTCCAGCCGAGACATCATGAAAACTCGTATGCTTTTGTTTACTCTCTTAGAAACCAACCACCACCACATAAAGCCTGAGCCAGCTTAAAGAACATTGCAAGCCCATGTGAAAAAAATTCCAGTTGTCCCAGTCGTTCCAGATAGTGAGACCCAGACAATATCATCAGAGCTATCTACCCAATCTGCATTTCATCAAAGACATGTTCATAAATCTAACCAGAATTCAAATAACCATATAACTTACTCATAGATAAGTAATAGCGATTACTTAGCATTTTTGTGCCACTAAATTTTGGGAGGTCTGCTACAGATCAATTGACACCTGATATCTTCTATGTGGATAATATGGGCTGCATCTTGCACAAGAAAAGGATATGAATGCAAATAAAACGTAAACATGTTTAAAAAATTATTTCAGTTTGTGTTATCAGTTTCCCATTATTCCATAGGTGTCTAGTTGCTCAGATTTTCTGGCTATCTCTCAGTTGCAGCCTATCCACCTTGGCTGTGCTCTGTAATTCTGGGGCTGACTGGGAGTAGTACAGTAGATTTCTGAAGCTCCTTTGCTACCTGGACTAGCTACTGATTTTTGCCAGTAGAAGTCAATGGAAGGAGATCACAAGATAAGAGAGGAGCTATAGTTTTTTTGGTTTGTTTTTGTTTTTGTTTTTAACTTTTCCTTCTTTGGGCAGTGGCTAAACGGTGGCATTTTCTTCTTCAACCTACTTTAAACTTTCCTTAAAAAGATTCACGATCATGTCATAAGAGGATTATATATAGAGGAAAGGCAGTTACTCTGGTTGTTCAAGAATTTACTCTAAATCCTAGGCTAAAACTTCACTGTGGTCCACACACCATCTTTTTATGAGATCTTATGGAGGTAACATACACACTTTGGTTATTTTTCCAGTTCCTGAATGTATAATTTTCACAGACCTACCTATTCAACAGCTTGTAAAATCTCCACATCATCCCCTTAATCCATGGAGTGAGACTATTTGGGGAAGGACCAAATGAAAATCCCAGAAACATCTCCTTACCCCTCTAGTAAATGATATGTAACACATTATCTTCATGGAGTTTCAGAGATCAGTGCCCCTGTCAAAGATGAAAATGCAAGGATTACCCCCTTTTGGGGCATATTTGGCTAGGGTGGAAGGTTGATGAATTATGGAGTCATTGATAATGAAGATCTATTATGATAAGCTTCATCAGGTGGTAATTCCAGTTGCAAGTGCCACTCATCATAGCATACGGCACATGGTCACACTTTTCTTTATTTGCAAGAGCCACCAGGAAGCAGTTTGTTTTTCCTAGTAGGAACCAAAGTGCAACTTCATTCTCTTATCTAAGGGCTATGTCAATGATCTTGCTCTTCTTTCATAATACAGTCATTCTAAAATCCCACAAACTCTTTTTGTGGTCTGTGCCATTGAGGACATATGTGGAACTGTTAAGGAAGTAATAAATTCAAAGATGCCTTAATAAGAGACGTGTCCCATTCATAGAATTGCACTACAATCCCTCAGGGTTTGGGGGCAAAGCCGTGATTTCTTTTGGGTATAATTATTCTCCTCTGAGAAAAGCTCCCTGTCTCTATCCTTTTCCTGGTTGCCAGAAGCCTGTCTTCTGCCTACTACCAGACATTTGTGGTTACCATTGTCTGGTGTAGAGTTCTAGTTTACCAAGAAAGGAATAGTTTCACCAGAGAAAATAATGACCCCACTCAGTTTGAATCGAAGACTTGAACCCTATAATTTGAGGCTCCTCATACCCTAAGCTTATAGGCAAAACAGTAGATAAGTAGACTGGATGTAACGACTGATTCAAATTGGCAGAAGGATCTTTTTGGTTGCTGACACGGAGTGGGAGCAGGGAGACCTATGTCTGAGACTCAGAAGTTTTTCTAGGGTAACTCTTAGCACTTCCGTTGCCAACAGCATAAGATAATGAAATAATAGTGTGACCCATCAAAAGCAGAACTGCTTTGAAATCCGATCTTTGGGGAAAAAAAACCTTAACCGGTTGAAGTGCCAGATTAGAAAAAAGAAATATAGGATGACTAGTAGAAGAAGAAAATTATGATAACAAACTATAGCTTCATGGCCTTTGACACATCAGTGTTAACTATGTGTTTTCTTCCTTTCACAATTAATCAATTGACTGATCAGTCTACATTTTTGCCTTCCTTTTTATTTCTTTGTGATTCCAGTGATAGGGGTTGATTTCCAAATTTAGTCCTATGTTTATGAAATATTCAAGAGTGGGATTGTGTTTAAACGGAACGTAGACTAAATATGAATAGGGATGAATACGGTGGTTATTGTTTCTTCCATTTTTGGAAACAAACACGTTTGTTGTTTTCAGTAACATTCTGCTAGTCAGAAGTAGCCCACCTTTTTGTCATATACTCCAAAATTCTGCATTCCAAAATTCCTTTGTCAATCGTCTTCCCTTTGGGGTCACAGGAAAAACTTTTTTTCCCTGTTTCATTCTAGCTGTCTTCTTACTTCTGGCCATTTCTCTAAGGTGGTTGCCCTTTAGGCTTCCCACTCTGACCTCCATGGCCCCTTCTCCACATACTCACTGACAAAGCAGTGAGTCCTAAGGTGAACACATCTCTGGAGGATGAGAGATAGAGGCCTTCTATTCATATTCCTAAATTCTGAAACCCCCACTTCCTCCTCTGGAACTCTCCTCCCCAGCCCTAGAAATGATAGCTACTTCCTGAAATCTCTAACCTGCAGAGATTTTCCTTATGTTTGGCCTCTTTGGCCTACGGGCAACTATGTATCATTTTTTTTTTTTTTTTATTGGAACATGCTATTGTGAAGTACATCTTATAGTTTATATTGGTGTTTGTTTTTGGACAGGTGATCGTCCTGTTACGGCCCCAATTTCCTTGGTAATAAACATAAATGTTAGTGCTGTATATGTTTTTTCAGGATACCCCAGCCCCCCTTAAAGCTATGTTTAATCTTATGACTAAATTCTGGTCAATCAGAGCTGTGTATACGAATATGATGCCCTTAAAAAGAGGGAAAATCTTTCTTTTCCCCGTTTAGTCATTTTAGCTAGAACAAACCATGAGGATAAGCCATTCTTAAACTTGCAGAGAGAGGGAAATATTTCAGGAATATGGGGATGGAGGTGTAACATAGAGAAAGATCAAGCTTCTGCCATGTCATGTAGTACAGCTCTCTTGCATGCTTGGACATGTACAAGAAAGAAAAAATATTATCTTCTTGACGTTGTTGTTTTAGGTGTCTCCTACAAGCATTCAAATAAACAACCAATATATACATCTACACAACATATTCTAGTTCTCCTAAATATTAACAGCAATACAAATTTTAACTAAGTCCTCTGATCACATCAATTCCTCGCCTTCTCAGGTTGATTAAAACAATTAATCTTAACTTACAGTCCTCTCTCTCCTGTCACCAAAACTCGGCCTACTGCTGCTAATGGCAATATGGACTATGTAGGGTTTTCTCTTTTCCTACCCAATGGCACTTACAATGATCTTGTCGTAACCAAAACACAACAGTGACTTGATACTAGTGAGCCACAGGTGTGTGTGTGTGAAAGAGCAAGAGCGAGAACGAGAGAGAGAGGGAGAGAGAGAGAATGAAAGGTCCTCCTTCAGATTATTAATAAAGCTACCAAAGTGGGGCGCCTGGGTGGCTCAGTCACTTAAGCATCCGGCTTCAGCTCAAGTCATGATCTTGTGGTTCGAGAGTTCGAGCGCCACATCAGGCTCTGTGCTGACAGCTCAGAGCCTGGAACCTGCTTCGGATTCTGTGTCTCCCTTGGCTCTCTGCCCCTCCTCTGCTCACACTCTGTCTCTCTCTCTCAAAAATGAATAAACTTAAAAAAAGAAAAAAATGAATAAAGCTACCAAAGTAACGAACTGCCTGTGTTCCACGTTAAATGTACTCTAGAATATATTGTACCAAATGGAAAGAGGCAAAAATGTTTCCAAACATTTGTCTGTTATTCTTATATCTGAAAATTTCTGGATATATTGAAACTAAATTGGGCCAAGCATATTTGTAGTAATGCAACTTTAAATATGGGGTAGTGCTCTAAGTAAAGTTGACTCGTGTGAAACACATTAAATGGGGGTGTAGTTATCCTCCAGGATTGCTTAAAATAACGTATAATTACATCTTTTGTAACTGTCCTTTAAGTAAAACACAACCGGCACATTAATACACCTGTGGACAAAGAAACTATATATTGGCTGCAAACCGGAGTCCCAAAGGGAATGACTCAAGGACTTAATGTTCCATATTTTTGGTGTTGTTTTCCCAGCAGTATGTCTCTCATGGGATGACACCAAAGGTAAAGTAGTAAAGCAACACAAAAGCGGTCACTTAGTAAATCTTTGGAAATAAGTGGTTTAAAACACATTTGTGATGAGATACTGGATTTTCTTCTTTCTCTCCCTTTTTGTTTGTTTGTTTTGTTTTGAGAGCTAAATAGGTTTGTTAAGGAGGAAATCTTTGATTGTGCTTTTATGCTACTTCCTCGTATTTCTTACCACGTATAATTAAACTTAAAATAAGACTCCTTGAAACATAGATATCATTGTGTAACAGAGGCTTTGAAAGACTTGAAATAAAATTCATATTTTTACTGGCATCTTCTGAGTCAGAATATGTGCCTTCAATAGTACAGCCTACTGTTAAATACCACATGAGTTAGAAACCATATAAACAAATGAAAGTACAACAATATTAATTTACAAAATATTTTTCTTTCTTTAAAAAAAAACATTTATTTATTTTGAGAGACATAGAGCGTGAGCGAGTGAGGGGCAGAGAGAGAGAGAAAGACATACAGAATCCGAAGCAGGCTCCAGGCTCCAAGGACAGAGCTGACATGGGGCTCGAACCCACAAACCAGGAGATCATGACCTGAGCCTAAGTCGGATGTTTACCCCCTGAGCTCCCCAGGCGCCCCTACAAAATACTTCTAAAGTCCTGTCGAATATTGCTTCTAAATAAATATTTCCCAAGCATTCCTTTTTGTAAGAAATAATAATCATTACTAGTCAAATAAAAACATTCTGTTTTTCTCACACAAAGTGACTTGCTAATAAAGACTTGGAAATATCTGTTTCGCATTTCCGGTTATAAAGTGATCATCTTCATGTTACAGTAAGAAGCCAGCATTACAGACCTGAAGTAGAGTGAGGATCAACTGCAGCATCAAGAAATTGTATTGTTTCCGTTAGCGGTAAATGATTGTGAGCAGCGAAACTGGCATACCCTAATCCTTACTTCCAAAAAAAATAAAAGTCCTTGATTTCAATATATAATTCATGCATCGTTGCACATGTGGTCTATAATATCTATTTGGCTTTCACATGACTACTGAGGATGGTAAGGTATGAGGATAAGCCGAAGACCAAAATATGTTCACTTTTTTCATCGTGATGACTTATAGACTCTCTGTGCTATTATCATTTTTCTGGTTATCCAAATTATGGGTTTTTCATATCTGGATTGTTGCATTTATTTCTCCTTTCTTTCTATGACTTTCTACTATTTTCTTTCACCTGTGTGATTTTATTCAGAAATTTATCAATAGGAAACTTCAACGGGGATTACTGGGATCATGTCTTTTTAAAAAGTCTAAGATGGCTTTCTTTTTTGCTTTTATGAAATCTAAACTCTTTGTGTTGATTATTTCAAACTCTTTAGGTGTCTAAAGAATTTCTAATGGCTAAAGAAACTACTATGAGGAGGAATGGATGAAACAGCTAACCCCCAACAGAATATATCTATAAATTCCTAGGCCTAATCTTTAAACTAAATATGAAATTTCCATTCTGTTCAATAATTTGATGATGTCTGTTTTGATACAAATGATGTCCCCAAATATTCAATAAAACTGGTACTACTGAAATATGAGTAGCATGTTTATCTAATATCTATAAAGTGAATAACACAGAGAGAGAATAAAATCTCATCCCTGTTCTCCAAACCCCACCTAATGTTTTTCATTTCCTATCATAGAAGTTCTCAAAATTTAGTCTTTACAGATATAGAGTATGTGTATGACCTTTTCCTAATAATTAGTTTACACTTTATATAACCAAACTTATATGATATTATATAAATGGCTATTTATTCTTACAAATGACAGTTTCTGTTCTTTTTGGGAGAAAATAATACTTAAAAATAGTGTTACTTCCTCTGTCTATGAAATAATCTTTAAAATTATTCTAACTGGCTTTAAATATTTCTGAATTGGTAAATTTCCTATATCTTCCCATACATGAATCTGATTAGAATGGGTACTCAAATATATACATTTCCACAAAGAAAAAATATATATGTATAAAATTATCTAAATGCAAAATAATCACACACGGACAATTGCCAAATTATTAAACTTCTTCAAATCCAAAAATACATTGTTAAACTGGCAACAAATCACATTAACATACCCAAGATTTTCCTAAGCTATAGAGCAAATTAAGCTCTTATAATAAAATAGTTCATATATAATTTATGTATTTTTCAATGTTTGTGGCCATTGAATAAAGCATATTTATGATAACTATTTGATTCAGCCTGATTCTGTAAACTTGGAATTTATCTTTGTTCTTTAAAAGACATATTGGCCAGTCTGTTTTTCAAATGTAATTATAAGTGAGAAGACACATATTCTATTAATGCCGTGTTGGGCAGAACTCTTATCAGGGATGACTGAATACAACATCCTTTCCTTACTTAAGTGTAATTCTTCAGAAAAAAAATTGTATATCAGCATAAAAATATTTTTAAAAGAATGAATACCATGGCTTCATTTAACTGACATAAAATTAAGTCTAAACTAAATCCCAAAGATTTTTGAAATGATATTAATTTACATTTTAATTTGTTTCTGCATAAAATGCATCTCCTTCAAATATCATTATATGCTGATGCACAGTCTCTAATCTCAGAAATAAAACTTATGCCAAACCCTATTTCTTAGAAGAAAGAATACCATCAAATTCTAAACATTTTATCATCAAGATTATGTTGATGAAATATTTGCCAACATGCTACACATGCCAATGCAAATTTGGATATCAGTTAACTTTTGTACAAAAAGAAACCAGATAATTGAAATTAAACACCATTAATTTTGCGTCTTAAAAGATTTAAATAGTCCAAAGTTTATATCTACCACTGTTTTTGCAAGATGAAAGCAGAGTCTACAACAAAAATTCAAAACAATTTCAAGAACAATTTGTTAGTATTTAAAAACATAAAACCTTAATGTATTTTTTTCCCTAAACTTAGTTTGTTTGGTCTTTTTGTTGACTCTAGTTAATTGTAATCAAATAATACAGTTTCTTCTCAGTATGGCAATGATAATAAGTGTAAATCCTAGTTCAGAGTGGAAAATTACAGTTGGAGTGTTGAAGGCCTTAATTTATTTTTTCAGTATAGGTCTAGGTAATTAAATGCTTATTGATTAATGTATCTGTTATTGATTGTACTTCTATATCTAAAGTTTTTATACTGAAAATGTATTTCATGTTCAATTCCCCTAAGAAGTTTAAAAGACCAAATTTAAAAATTATTAAATCTAATTTTGGTACCATAAATTTCTGTTATATTTGCCATATTTGACCAGCAGATAGGTTTAATTATATGGATATTTGTTCAAATATTTTGCCATTTGCCACATGGAAAAGTTGGACATTCACCAAAATATTTATGATCTAAAATTAATTCTTCCAGTTTAATGTTAAATCTTAGAGACATTTTTAAGGTATTTAAAACCTGAGCTATGCAATGAGTGAGGTAAGAGTCTCAATAGTATTCATTTATTTTAGCAATTTCTTCATCAAAGTACTCAATCTCCTTTTTTATGGCAACTTAGTAACTATGTTCCTTTTTTTTGTCTACTTATGCTATTTTTGCTTAGGATATTATAACTTTAAGTCTTATTAATAAAGATAATAGAAAGTGTAACACTAGCTTCCATTTGTATATTATTATACAATTCATAAAGGATTTTTATACACGTGAGATCATTTGACCTGTGTAATAACCCTATGAAGAGAAGACCTAAGTATTATTTCTATTGTATGGTGGAGAATACTAAGGCTCAAAGAGACAAATGAGTTACCTAAAATACTTCTTCTAACTCCAAACCACATTCTCATTTAAATACACTAGGTTTCAAATGTTTGGTTGGTGTATTACAGGGGCTTTTGTAAGGTCCTTCTATCAAGAAGCATCATCATGATATCTAGTAACTATAAAAGCTCCACTCTGTCTTGAGTCCACATCTCCAGAACGGGGAAAGATCACCACATGAAACCTATTTTTCAAACCTGAGTCAACTGGAGCATAGGACTTACAAAACATACTAAAGTGGTACACAGCTACCATTCATTAAGCAAACATAAATATTGTTAATTGGATGTTTGAATTAAAACAGGATTGTCAAAACAAACAAAAAGAAAATTTAAAAAGCAAAGCAATACAAGTTTTTTTTTTTCTAAATATAATTTATTGTCAAGTTAGCTAACATACAGTGTATACAGTATGCTCTTGGTTTTGGGAGTAGATTCCCATGATTCATCTCAACAAGTGCCCTCCTCAATGCCCATCACCCCATCAACCCTCAGTTTGTTCTCTGTATTTAAGAGTCTCTTATGGTTGGCCTCCCTCTCTGTTTGAAACTAATTTTTTTCCCTTCTCTTCCTCCATTGTCTTCTGTTAAGTTTCTCAAATTCTACATATGAATGAAAACATATGATATCTGTCTTTCTCTGACTTATTTCACTTAGCATAATACCCTCCAGTTCCACCCACATTGTTGCAAATGGCAAGATTTCATTCTTTCTCATTGCCAAGTAGTATTCCATTGTATATATAAACCACATCTTCTTTATCCGTTTATTGGTTGATGGACATTTGGGCTCTTTCCATGATTTGGCTATTGTTGATAGTGCTGCTATAAACATCGGGGTATAAGTACCCCTATGAATCAGAACTCTTGTATCCTTTGGATAAATTCCTAGTAGTGCTATTGTTGTATTGTAGGGTAGTATCGTTTTTAACTTTTTGACGAACCTCCACACTGTTTTCCAGAGTGGCCGCACCAGTTTGCATTCTCACCAACAATGCAAGAGGGTTCCCGTTTCTCCACATCCTTGCCAACAATGTGGTTTTGATGTGTATTTCCTTAGTGATGAGTGATGTTAAGCATCTTTTCATGTGTCTGTTGGCTATTTGGATGTTTTCTTTGGAAAAGTTTCTATTCATGTCTTCTGCCCATTTCTTCACTAGATTATTTGTTTTTCAGATGTTGAGTTTGGTAAGTTCTTTTGCAACCGGCGCAACAAACACTGAGATCAGGGTCCTGAGGGTAGGGGAATGTAAGAAAAAAAGAGAGAAGAGAAGACAGTTTGGGAACAGGAGGGTCCCCAGGGCTGATGGCCCAAGTGACGGCTTTGTTGTTGCTGTACACAATCTTTTATATCCAGACTCTTATGGGTCAGGCCATTCTAAGAATAAACAGGTTTCACATAATCGCTGCCAACCAAAACATTTAGTTCTGTGTTTCTTTTGAATTTTCTAAATGGGTCACAAGAGCTTGTTGATAAGATTGCTAGCAAAACACAATTCCCATGTTTGTTTCTATCTGACTCGGGGTAGAAAAAGGGAGGTAGCATTACTGCCAACACCCACAGACCACAGGCTTCAGGAATTAACTTTCTCAGCTTTGACAAGGCTTTCATATGCCCTTGAAAGTGGGGGAATGGGGGGGGAACCACCGGGTTGGCTGAGTCAACAGGGAACCGTTGCTCGACCCTGTCTCAGCCTGGCACCGGGGCCCGGCCTCCCACAAGTTCTTTATAGATTTTGTATACTAACCCTTTATCTGCTATCTCATTTGCAACTATCTTCTCCCATTATGTTGGTTGCCTTTTAGTTTTGTTGATTATTTCCTTTGCTGGGCAGAAGCTTTTTATCTTGGTGCAACATGCCATGCTCAACAGTTACAGGGTATAATCTATTTATTTCAAGTAAGTAATTCACCTGTATTACCACTAGACTCAAAAACTCACATTCATTAGAACTTTTATCACATGCTCTAAATTAGGGAGTCAAAAGTACATGTCAAGTAAATTTTCTGAGGCCATAGAGCTAATACAAGGGAAACAAGAAACTAAGTCAAGTACATAATACCCCATTAACTGTGTTCTTGCTACTCCAACACATTTGCAATTTGTTTAGGCCTCTTTTACATTATCATGCAGCAAAAAAATAAATACAATCTCAACAATGACCCCCAAATTGCTGGTAAACTCTAGTTGGGCATGTTGCCTCTACAATTCACAGCAACTGTTCATTTAATGCACATTTAATATGAATGGAATGTATGAAAATAATAAACACTCCCAATAAAATAGCTCTTTTGAAATGTGCTAAGGATATATAGTGTTGAGTAGAAGTTCCATATTCAGGTAGCAGAGTCAGGCTGACTGGATTAGAAAGTTGGCCAATTCAATTAGTGACTGTGTAGTCTTGTCCATTTTACCTAAACTTGGGGAGATTAACTTTTTTCATTTTATAATTGAGATTTTGATAATATCTTCCACATGAATGTTGTCACAATTGTAAGATAATTTTTAAAGCCCATAGCACGTAGAATTATGTTGTGATAATAAGTAACTGGCAGTTATTAGCAATAATCAGTAATCTCTGTGGGAGCAAAGACCATGTACATATTTTGTATATCAGTGTATCCTCAGCATGTAGTAGAGAGTCTTGCTCTTACTGGACACTCAAGAATTTTTTATTTCAGGTATTCCTGAAAATGTAAGTTAATCATATGATTTACCAAGGATTTAATAGCACTGGTGATTTAAAGAAAGCCAAGCCTATTACTGGCTTTAGGAATGAAGTCTGATTATTCTGAGATAATCATGGTAATCCTACTACACCTGCCAGTTGATTTAGGAACCCATGGTAATTCAAATATCTCACAGCTATTTGGAGATTTAAAAAAAGAGACATATTAGCCTAAGTTGGCTCAATAATATTGAGGAGGAGGATTTTCACTCCACAATATGGAAGGAAGAATATGCCACTGGACTTGAGCAAAGATGCATACAATTACAATTGTGAATGGCATCTATTTTACACCTATTAAGGGAAATAAAATAGAGCAAATAATTGCGTGTCAAGGTGAAGAGAGAATGAAATGGCAATATTGAGTTGGTTAGTCAACTAATGCTAAACACATTCTACCTCTAGGTTTAGTAATGCATAAGATAATAGATTAATTCATTGTTTTAGCTAATCTCTGTTATTGTAGCTAAAAGCAATTTAACAGATGGATACTCCTTGATTCTCAGCATTTAAAAAAATTAGAAAAATGAAGTGAACTACTGGCAAAATAGGCAAGAGAATTGGCTTTTGAACCATAGGAAAATTCCATTAAGTTTCCTTAGGATTTGATTAAATACAGTTTTAAAAAGAGATGATTGAGAAAGAAGATTGTCTGAATACCCGGTAACTTTACATAGAAAGCAACATCATAACCATTAGAAAAAGTGTGCTTTTTTATTGTAGCTCTATGCCTAAGGTCTAAGGCATTATTCTAAAATTACTTTCAAAATCCATTTTAAAATCAGACTGATACTTATAAACTACATAAACTTGTAGAAAGTTATGTATTTCCTTTCAGCTCTGTTCCTTGATATATTAAATGATAATAAGATCAATAGAATCTTTGAGTGATTTTAAAGATTAAGACAATACATATAAGCCTGTGTTCTTTGTCTTCTGTTTCTACTTTAAAGTGTTTCTATTTTCTCAATATTTTTACAAGAAACATTTATTTGTTATGGCAATCAAAAATTAACAGTCTTGTCTTAAACTTACACTTTATTTCTATTTTAAAAATAAATGTAATTCTTGGGGCGCCTGGTGCTCAGTCAGTCAGGCATCGGGCTCTTGATTTTGGCTCAGGTCATGATTTCACAGCTCAAGTTGAAGCCCCACATTGGGCTTTGCACTGACAGTCAGAGCCTGCTTGGGATTCTCTGTCTCCCTCTCTCTGCTCCTCATTTGCTCATGTTCTCTTTCTGTCTCTTTCTCTCTCAAAAATAAATAAACATTAAAAATAAATGTAATTCTTGAGCCCTTTAATTACAGTCTATAATAAAATATTTAAAAAATAAGATTCAATTTTTAGCTATTCATTTGAAACTTTAATTCAGACACTGGATTTTAGATTAAAAAAAATGTATTTTTTGAATTATCAGGCCTAAGGAGTATATGTAATGTTAACATCAAAAAAGCAAAGGAATGAGCTAGAGATATAAGGGACACAACTCTCCTCTCCAAAACCAATAACCTTGTGCAGGAGAAGGGCTTGGCATCAGATGATTTGGATAATGCATTTTATCAATAGATTTAGGTTATTCTCAACTTTCAGTGACATAAAATATGAGGACTTAGTTATTGATAATAATAATAGTAATAATTGGTGTGCCTGGGTGGCTCAGTCAGTTGAGTGTCCGAGTTCCTCTCCGGTCATGATCTCACGGTCTGTGAGTTCAAGCCTCGCGTCGGGCTCTGTGCTGACAGCTCAGAGCCTGGAGCCTGCTTTGGATTCTGTGTCTCCCTCTCTCTCTGCCCTTTCACCACTCGTGCTCTGTCTCTCTCTGTCAAAAATAAATAAACATTAAAATTTTTTAAAAAATAATAATAGTAATAATATAATAATAATTCATGTCCATCTATTGGCAGGTTTACTGCAGCCAATTAGATACCCAGTGGAATGGAAAGTCCACCACATTGTGATCCTGCCAGGCCGCAACCCAGTGACCAGGCCAAGTGACAACATAATATATGAGGTAATGTTCTAATATATTCTTATTGGTGTTTCCGTAACACCATAACTTTGCAAGAAAAGCACAAGTGTTTTCGTTCAGTTGTTAACCTATTACCCAGTGCTTCTTATTCATTATTTGTTTCGTAGCTCATACTGGAAGATGCACATTTTAAAGAAAATAACATCCAAATGGATGATTTTGTAATGCACACTGTATGAATTGCGAGTTTTCTTATATATTAAATTAACAAAGTTTAATTTTTGCAAACAGAAATGAGTATTTCTCAGAAATACTAGGTTTACAGAAATCCTAGGTTTACAATTCAATGTGTAATGTAAATATATTTCATATTCTTCACTCCATTTCCTAGGTTGTAGACTTAAACACATAATTCCTTAACCACTATATTATTCTGGTTGAGAAAAAGTATACCACAATGGCGAACGACTCCAAAATCTCAGTGATTTAACACAATCGATGTTTATACATTTTTTAAGAGTTTTCTATTTGAGTGTAGTTGACACACAGTTATGTTAATTTCAGGTATATATCATAGAAATTCAAGCTTTTCTATACATTATGCTATGCCCACCAGAAATGTAGCTACCATCTATCACCATGTAATTCTCTTACAATATCATTGACTATATTTACTATGCTGTGCCTTTTATTCCTGCGACTTATTCATTCTATATCTGGAAGCCTGAATCTCCTACTCACTTGCCTTCACCCTTTTGTCCATCTCCCCACTCCTCTCCACTCTGGCAACCACCGGTTTGCTCTCTGTATTTATAGGTCTGATTCTGCCTTTTGTCTGTTTATTCATTTGTTTTCATTTTTAGATTCCACCAGTGAGTGAAATCATATGGCATTTGTCTTTCTATGTTTGACTTATTTCACTTAGCATAATACCCTGCAGGTCCATCCATGTTGTCGCCAATGGCACTATCTCATCCTCTTTTATGGCTGCATGATATTCCATTGTGTGTGTGTGTGTGTGTGTGTGTGTGTGAGTGTGTGCGTGTGCATGTGTACACACCTGTGCTCACTTTTCTATCCCAGGTTCTCATCACATGAGGGGCGCATTGCAAGGAAGGCTAAGAGGTATAGTCTCCCATGAGTCTGAAATGAGGGAAGTAACAGCTATTGGTGAATGTAAACAATAGTTATTATGAATAATTTTTAAAACTGGTAAATGTATGCAAATAGCAGAACATCTCTTAGGGAGATTTAGATTTATTCACTACAAACAAAGTTTTTTGTTTTGTTTGTTTCAAGTTTTTAGTTACACTCTGGTTAGTTAACATATCGTATAATATTGGTTTCAGGAGTAGAATTTAGAGATTCATTACTAGCACTCAGTGATCATCACAAGTGCCCTCCTCAATACCAATCACCAATTTAGGTGACTCTTACACCAATTAGGTGAAATACGCAATCACCAATTTAGTGACTCTTACAGTTTAATGTTTAGAAGGAAATGTTAAAAATCAAGCAGTTTTTATTGATTCTGTTTGTTTCTATTTCTTAGTTTTATTTCTTTTTTCTTTTTCTATTTTTTTCTTTTTATTTATTAATTTTTTTTTTTTTTAGTCTTCTTTCCACTTCTTATTTTCTTTTTTTTTTTCTTTTTAGGGCATTGTGCATCAAATGTTTCAAGAAAAGCATGCCACTGTCCAAAGCTAGGGGAAAAACAAGAGAAAAGCTACTTCTATTAACTTTGGAGTTTCAAATTATAAGTTAACAGGAAAAAAATATATACAAATATATAATATATTTGTGAAAGTTTTGTTATGTGTTTATGATCAGAAACAAGTTCCTAGGTAGGGATCATGGGGAAGGAAGATCGAGAGGAAACAGAAGAAAAATGAGATGCATGCAGGGTGAAGGCCTGGACCTGGAATAAACTGTGGACAAGAGTAAGGTCAGCATCCAAAGTTTGTCTGACCTCCAAAGTCATTAACATGATCCATCCATTTCAGAGGGAGCTGAATGGAGCTAAGGGTATGCCTCTAGATGTCTAGTCCTCTTTCGAATAAGCGGCTTTCATCACTTATATCTAGGCCTGCTTTTATCAAAGCCATAGCCTGAGATTGTGCATATTTTGCACTCGGATGAGGGACAAAGGCCACAAGGAAAGAGGAATGAATGCCTTAAAATTGAGCCTGTTCTCCGATTTACCTGGGTGTTGGCATGCAACCAGATCTGGCATGTAGCCAGATCTAGGAGAGTCTGTTGTCACACAAAGGTGCCAGCAATATGTTAAGATGTGGGTCTATGGGGTACCCCTAACCAAAGGAGATTTTGTTTGTGAAATTTCTCAAAAGTTCTCAAAAAGTTAACATGTCCAGTACTTTGCTCTAATCTTTGATGAGGAACTTTATTCAAAAAAAGTCAATAGGTCACCTGTGAACTGTCAGGCAGGAGCCACTCTTTAGTTTTGTAAGATATTAGTGAGACGTTGCCAACAATGAATGGGAATCTCAAAGCGAAGAATGTCTTGTTTCAATAAAATAGTCTTTTATTTTTTTAAATGTTTATGTATTTATTTATTTTGAAACAGAGCATGAGTGGGGTGTGGGAAAGAGAGAGGGAGAGAGAGAATCCCCAGCAGACTTCAGCCTGACAGCGTGGAGCCCTACATGGGGCTTGATTTCACAAACCATGAGATCATGACTTAAACCAATATTGAGTCAGTGGCTTAATCGACTGAGCCACCCAAGCACCCCTAAATGGTCTTTGACATCAAAGTTCTGTATTGCCTATTATTGCTGATATATGAAACAGTTGGAAAAGTTAGTCATCACATATAATAGTGCCTACATTTTTTTTCTTTTGAAGTTACTTGTTTCATAAAATATTAGCTATTAAAAACCACCAGAGCAATTTAATTAACAGCTTAATTAAAATTTATAAGAATTTATATAATTGGCCACTTGTTATTAATTATACATAGATTTTATAAAAGAAAACATTGAACTCTGTGAAATGATTAAATCTCAACATACTGATATTTCAGTAATTCACTATTTTAAACATATGCAAGAAGTCAATTAACATATATGTGTGCTTTTTTTTTACTTGACAGCTGCATTTCACAGTTATTTCTTAAATAAGTGATTGTGATATGTTTTAAAGAAGGAAATAACATTGGAAAATAAAAATCTGATTCATTTTTATGACTTCTCTTCTGCTAAGTTATAAGTATCAGTAGCTATGATTATGAAAAAACATTTTCATGTTTACGTTGTACATCATGCACTTCATCAGTGGATCTTAAGAATCTCAAATATGAGATGATTTGACATTATTTTGA
This sequence comes from Lynx canadensis, assembly GCF_007474595.2. Lineage (NCBI taxonomy): Eukaryota > Metazoa > Chordata > Mammalia > Carnivora > Felidae > Lynx > Lynx canadensis. Next base: position 94,127,861 of record NC_044306.2, read on the forward strand.
TTGGAAGATAAAATATCATTCAGAGTCAAATCAATTTATTTTGTTTCTAACTTGTAGAATGGTTCCTCCAAATTCATAGTCGTGTAGGTTTTTTGGAGTATGCAGCTTTAGAGAAAAAGGGTCAGGATGTAGCAGAAAACATTCAGTGAAGGGAGGTAGTTCCATGCACCTGGCACATTTCAATTAAATGTGTTCCTCAGGAAGCTTAATGTCCAGAAATTATCTTTTTTAGTGATAAGAACTAGCCCTTAACTAACTAAATGTTATATTTATTTAACAATGGAGTCAGAATTTTCCACTTAGAGCTCCAATTTTTTCTTAATATAAAATGCGGGTGTCTCTTTGGCTGCAAGACTTTTATTTCATTAAGAAACTTCCACTGATGTACAAAGTATCAAGACTTCTCTCAGTAGTAAGGTAGCAAATTTAATTCCACACAACTTGAATGGGCGCAGAAAAGGTAGTTCCAGCATTATGTCTGTAAGTTATGTGGTTTCACTTCTGTGACCCCTTTCCTTTATTGGTTTCATATGAATTAAAATGTATTCAAAATTGACTGGCTATAGATTTTACTTTTTCTATTTAAATAAATCTCCTGAGGAATTATTCTATAATGAGTCATTTGGCTTTTATACAAACCAACACATTATATAAATTACAAAATGTACAAAATATTTAAGACATTAATAAATGTTTAATGGAACAGTGAATTTAATATCAAAATATTTTTACATGAAATAAAACACTAAGTTATTAGAATTGAGCCAGGAAACATTACTGTAAAGTTTTTAACTAAATTCTTCAAATAATATATATGTAAAATATACTATCCTTTCTAGTCTTAAGGTCATTTCATTTGCATTATTTTTTTAATGTTTATTTATTTTGAGAGAGAGAGCAAGCAGGGGAGGGGCAGAGAGAGGGAGAGAGAGAATCCCAAGCAGGGGATTGGGGCAGGCCCAGAGCCTGACACAGGGCTTGAACCCTCGAAACCTGAGATCATGACCTGAGCTGAAACCAAGGTTTGGAGGCTTAACTGACTGAGCCGTCCAAACACCCCTGTATTATTTTAAATACAGTACAATACTTTAAATTTTTAAAAGCATATTTTGTGATAGACAGGAGGATAGGTTTTCATTCGTACCTTAACTTAGTCTTAATTATGGCTTTAAAATGTTGCCTTTTAACCTTGAATTTATTACTCAATCGCTCTGTGTTTCAGTGTCTGTATGATCTGGCTTTAGTAAAAGTTGTATTAAGACCTCCACCTCCTGGTAGTTTGTAGTTGCAAAACCTCGATAAATTACAAAATCCCAAATTCAAATGCTTCAGTAAGGGCTAAATGTATTAAAATTTCATCAAAAAAATCTTTCCTATTTTAGGTGATTCTAAGAATTTGAACAAGAGCTTGATGGAAGAAAGTGAGGGGACAGAGATCCAACAGACGTTTCAGCAATCACATGGGAGTAGAAGAGTAAAAGTTGAGACATTAAGGCTCTCAAATACATGGATGATTTCTTTTCTAAAGACATTTTCTCTATTTCAAAGTTGAAAGGTGCAAGAGAATGAAACAATAAAACAGAATAGAAATTCCCAGAATCTCGTGGTGGCTAGGAGAATAAAAGCCTCAGGAGGGAGGGCACAGACTCCAAGTGAGAGCTCATAGCCCTAGAAGGAACGATAAATTCACAACAGCAATCTGCAGCTGCTTATTCCTTGGGCCGATTGCTTATCTTGAGCACAAATGGAACTGAGAATTCAGAGAACAATGACTGGTGTTCAGAAGAATTAGAAAAAGTTTTGGCAGCAATGTGACACTTGTCTGGTAAAATAAAAGGCTTCAGGTTTCAAACACAAATTGTTATCTCCTGCAGACATTTCCAAATCCTAAAGATACTTAGGTGGGTGGCTGAAAGCAAACCAAATTTTGCCCCCTGGAAACCGCAGCTGTAATTTCCATTGTGTCTGAGTACGGAGAAGACGAACCCTTGCAAACTATCAAGAAAGCCCTTCATGTTCTTCACAGAGGCACCTTGTGAACCATGCCCTAGACACAGGGCAAACCTGAGACTTGTAGTCTGAGTCTTACAAAAACTTCAGTGCAGCCTCAACCCAGTTCAGCTGGTCATTGGGCTAAGGTAATCAGCACCCCCAAAACGCTAACTCTGTAGTAGAGGAAAGAGTAAATTCCTTTTTTTCAGTAGATACGTAGGACCTTTACAGTATTTTATACAGACTATGAATTATCAAGCAAATAATAAGCGAAGTCCAGATGACACACAACTAAGAGGAAAAAAAAACTGATACTAACCCTATAATCTAGACATTGTAATCAGCAGAAAAAGCCTTTACAATACTAAGAAATTGATGGAAACGTGGACAGAAAAAGGTAAAATATGTACAAATTTTATAAGAGAATTGAATTTTATAAAAAAAGATCAAATGAATATCCTGGAATGCAGAATATAATATTTGCAATTAACAATCAATACATGAGATTGACTGCAGAACGAATACAACAGAAGAAAATATTGGAGAACCATAAAGCAAGTCAGTAGAAAATGTCCAAAATAAAACACGCAAGGAAAATAACAACAACAGTATCTGAACATTAAAAATATGGAAGACACAGACAAAAAGATTCTGGAAAAGTTAATGGCTGAGGATTTTTCAAAATTGATGAAAGATCCCAAAAAAACATCTATTAGTTCAGAGAATTGAAAATAGAATAAACACATGGAAAATTATATATAGGCATATCATAGTAAAGCAACTAAAAAGAAGGCAAAGAGAAAATTATAAAAACATCCATAAGAATAAGACATATTTTGTTCAAAGAAGCAAAAACAATACTAACAGCTTACTTAGGAAAAAGGTTGTCAAAAGACAATAAATAGCTATCATTAATTAAAGTGTTGGAAAGAATATAGCCAGTATTTTACTAAAGCACAGAAAGAAAATATGTGCAATAGAACATAATTCAAAATTAAAAGTGATAGTGTCCCAATTTCAGGTAAAACAATTTAAACACACTATATCTCATCTCTGCTACTGAATGCAACTAAAAATGTACATATATCCTGGACAATATACACGAAACATCTGAGTCTGAGTTCTCTGAAACATAAATGCCGGAAACAGATTAGGGACTATAAAGAGAATAATAATACAAATTATTGACCAGAAGAAAATATGTGCAAATCACATATTTGACAAAAATTTGAACCCAGAATATATAAATAAGTATAAAAACTAAATTCAAGAAGGCAAAGAACCTAATAAAAATCAGGCAAAATATTTGAAAAGACACATCATCAGAGAAGATATGCAGATTTCAAATAAGCATATGAAAAAAATATGTTCATAATTAGTAGCCATTAGGGAAACAAAAATTAAAGTCACAATAGGGTACATCTACACAACCAGTGATGATATAGTAATCATACAATTAATAACAAAAGAGACAATCACAAGAAATAGTAAGGAGGTAAAGTAATTGAAACTCTCATACATTGCTCATGGAAATGCAAAATGTTATAGCAATTCTGGCATTTTCTTACAAAGCTAGGCATCAACTTACAATACGATATAGCAATTCCACCCTTCCAACTATTTACCATGGAGAAATGAAATTATGTTCAGGCAAAAATACTTGCACCAAAATATTTAGAGCAGTTTAATTAATTATCACCCCAAACTGGAAATAATCCAAATGCTCTTCAATTGATGAATGGATAAACACATTATAGTGCATCCATACAATGGAATTCTTTAAAATGGTGTAGAGGAACATATACTCATACACACAACAACCTTGGTGAATATCAAAAACATGCTAACTGAAAGAAACCAGTGTCAAAGTTTACATCCTCTATGATGATATATATGTATCATGTCACATATAAATGTCACATTTATATGACATTCTGGAAGAGGCAAAACTATAGCAACAGAGAAAGGATAGGTTAGTGGTGGGTGAACAGCATGGTGACATTTAGGGAAGTTTGGGAACCGTCCTGTATCCTAATTGTGGTGAAGGTTTAATATAGGTATATAGGTTCCAATTCACCAATACCTGTAACCATAGTATATGTAATTAATATTATATGAATTTGTATAAAAATTATGAAATATATGTTATATGACTATAATTGTACATTATGGTAGTAATTTCATGGGCATATACATTTTCCAAAATTAAGAAACACTTAAAATGTTTGAATTTTTTTGAGTATAAATTTAATCTTAATACAATTAATTAAAACATGTATCTTTCCTCCCAATCAAAATAACCCCCCCCAAAAAAATACAACTTTTCACAAATGAATTTGAGAAAATGTATCATTATCTGACTTGCATTAAAATTATGATACCTGGATAAAAATGCAAGAATTAACCCTGGAACTATAGATAGCCAATTATATAGAGCCATATGAGTTAGTTATTTAGTGGTTTAACATATTATATATGTTGAACTCATATACATTACACATACGTGGGGTTAGGAAAAGTGGTTTTTGGAAGTACACAACTATCAAAATCAGATTGTTATTCAAAATATATTTGGGGAGGTATGAATATTGTTTCTGTATAAATCTGGAAATAAATGGATATTATTTTAAAACCATAACTTTAGCTTACAAAGGAGATTTAAAAGTGGAACTTTAGTAAGAATATCATACAATTAATGAAACTTCGTAGTACAAACTCTTCCAGTTTTTAGGAGACTGTAGGATCTTGATATTTCAGTGTCCAACATCTAAATATATAGAATTAGTTAGTGGTTTTCCCTGATAAATTCATATTATTTTACCATGTCATTTTTTTAATATAATTTCAATTTTGTCTCATCAATGTCACAGCAGTCCTTTTCCATATAAGAAACTCTTTGAAATGTGTTCTTATGAAGACCATGCTATAACATGTACTAACTGATCATAAATAGGAAATATATATAATTTCCAGTGGCATTACGTCCAGAATGATAACAAATTAAAAACAAAAATTAACACTTTAAATCAGGTATCTGTGGTCAATTGCAGCAGTTAGAACAAACATAATGGTCATGTTATGAAGATTTCCTGACATAAATTGCCAATTGACTACTATTTATGAGAGTGTTTCTAAGTATAAAAGAAAATATTTTAAATTCTACCTGCACATTCTTTAAACATTTGATTTTTAAAAACTGATTGCACGCTAAATTGTCAAGTGTTGAAACAGTTGTTCAAATGTCATCAGCATTAGTATTGTCTAGATATAATTCTTTTGTATCACAAGATTTTTAAGAAAACCTAAAAAGAAGCTAATTTGTAAAGAATGAAATAAAAGATACTCAGGAGAAAAATGAGTTATTAGCACATAAAGAACTACACTGTTCTGTATTTTTTAATGTTCTTGAAAGTATAAGAGATTATAATCAGATATGGTTTCTTCATTAGGCTCATCATTAATGATGCTGATTCAGCTCTTGCTAATGAGAATTGTAAGCCTTTGTTGATTAGGTCATTGAATTAGGTCTCACTAGTATCATTACAACACATTTACTGTAGGGAAGGTAATAAAAATGAGAATTTTTGTCTTTTCATTTCTGTAGAGGTACACTTTTTACTTGAGAATGAAGCTATTCCTATTTTAAATACCTTCTCAATTTTCTTCACTTCCAGCCTTCAGAGACAAAATAAAAAAAATACTCAATTTATGGAAAGTAAATTATGCAAAAACATGCACTGGGACATATTATAATTCAATAAGAAAAGTATATAGAACCTAGGATATGTGACTGACATCCGATCAACTTCAAAGAATGTGAGCAAGTAAGCAAATACAACAGGACACACTGATTTGTGTTAACAGATTAGTCAATCTCCACAGGAACAAAAAAAAAAGAAGAGAATCTAAGCAATCAATCTGCATTAGCAGATTAGGAGTCAAACTGTAGAACCTTTTTATGAAATACTAGTTACAGCGAAAAGATTTAGACATAGCTACGCTAGAATCAGAGAAGAGGCTGCAAGTCAGAATGAGAGCCTGCCTGAACGAGTAAACTCCCAAAAGCAAACAGTAGCAGTCGGCTGGCAATCAAATAGCATCTTCACACATTTCCCTTCATTTAAGAATATCCGCAATAATAACCCAGATGACTTTCTATTGTAAAAACCTGAGGAGACCCTAGGGTCACCAGAAAAACCACCATGAGGCAGAAATTCAGGAGATGAAAGATACATTTGTGAGCTCAACTTGAAAGAATAAAAGCCACACAGAGGTGGGGATTAAGTTAATATACTCCTAAATTAAAAATTGTACTTCTTGGAATTAAAATGTATGTTTGATTTGCTGACAATCCTTATATTTTCTTAAGCTACTCTTTTTCCCTATGATACAAAAGGCTTCTTCAATAAGCCTTTGAGTAATCCATAGATTTTCTCTCTTATGTTCTCTTTTCAATTTAGTAATAATTTTCTATTTGTAGGACCTCAAATCAACAACTTGAACCCAGTTGTTTAATAAAACATGTCATTTCAAACATACAGGGCGGCTGGCTGACTCAGTCAGTAGAACATGTGATTCTTGATCTCTCGGTATCATTAGTTTAAGCCCCACATTGGGAGTAGAGTTTACTTAATAAAAGAATAGCATTTCAAACATACAGCTGCCCATACTCTTACTGAAGGGCCACTCTACAATAGTAATCCACCTTTTCTGTAGCATCAAAAATTCTAGTAAATATCTCTTTAAGATATGGACATTTGCTATTCAATGAACTAAGAATAAAGGTGTACTATGCAATTTCGGGGAAATAGGTTTGAGGCCATCATGTAAGCACTACTGCTCTGGTCTCTGTTTTAACATGACTTATTTGGGAAACACACTTTCAAATGTAGATTTTATGTAGAGGATGTTATTAGGGTTTCTCTCCTACCTTCTGAAGTGAATCTTTTTAAGCCTTCACATGTGCCTTCAACCTTTTGCTCATCTGGTCCTGCAAACATGAGGTAATTAAGATAGTGGAAAAGGCAAGAAGACAGAAAAGGCAATATAGCCTGGGGCAAAGCTATAAATGCACACTCTTGTTTATCCCATGGGAGCCGAAATTGCTTCTCACCCTCCACCTGATACCAACAGAAAACAATGCATTTGTCTGCTCAGTGAACACAGATGGTATACCTGAAGCCATGTTAATCTTCTCTAGCAAAGATACTATAAATTTCACAGCAGCTGCAATGGGGTAACTTATTTGTTGAGCTGTGGCTGTCTACTCTCATCTGTCAGGATGATAAAAGTTTTGCTAGAAGAAGAAAAAACAACAACAGGGTGCTATTATTAAAGGAATTGCAAGAAATCAAGGTTTATGAAGAGATTACAGATGAGGAAAACAGTATGGAGGAAAGCATCGAGGTGTAAGAATATGATGTAGCTCAGAGTGGATGGAATCTATGGCCCAGGACAGGTGAGGATATGAGTGTCCAAGCTCATGGGGTACAAAAGACCCATTGCCTAAAGGCTTCGAATGACACATAAAGGTCTTTATTAATTTTAATATAGTGAACCAGGAATGATTGTATTTAACCAAGAGGCTGATATTTCAGAATTTCATTTTAGAAATATTGATCTGGTCGCAGTGGAAAAGGTGAGAAGTAGCAAAATACGATGAAAAAAAATTGCAAGAGACCAGGTGAATGATGACTAAGTCTTGTCCTAAAGTTATATGATGATGTTGAATGTACTTGAAGATGTTTATGGGAAGATACAAATGTTCAGATATAAGAAGAGTAATTTCTGGGGTTCTGACATACAACATTATGACTATAGTTAATGAAATGATATTGTAAACTTGAAAATGGCTGAGAATAGATCTTAAGCATTCTTACCATACACATACACACACGCACACACACATACACAAAAACAAGGGAAAAAGGAGTTAGCTATGCATGTGAGATGATAGATGTGTTAATTATCTTGATCTTGTTAAGCATTCTACAATGTTTACGTATACCAAATCATCACACTGTACACCTTAAGTATATACAATTACATTTAGCAGTCATTCTGCAATAAAGTTTTAAAAAGTAATTTTAATAGGAAAATGTGTAAGAAATCCATGATATATTAAAGGAAATGTGAAGTACTGCAACTCAACTTGGAGTTAAGGGGAGGAATTAACTATGATCAGAAGAAAAGACAGTGCTGACTTTGGCAGTTGGAGGAAACGAAGAGTAGGTGAAATGGAGATTCGTTGTCTACCCGCAGTAGTTATGTGTACTTATAAACATATATATGTGCTTAACACCATATGGGTGAGAACTAAGAATGGGAACTAGGAAATGCGGTGCCTTGAAAAAAAAAATGACTTCCTAAGAGGCCCTGGGATTATAATGTTATCACTCCTCTAAGAATTGTGTATCTGATTGATATTGGTAACTGGATGTTTCATTAATCTATGGCTCTATCATTCAGCCATCCCTTTAGTAAAAATAAACTTTGTAAGAATTTTACACTATTAACATGAAAATATCTTTATAGAGAACAATATTTTCTGTTACTATGTTGCATGTACAATAGTTAGAAGTTAGACATTTTCATAATAAAATATATCCAGAAAAATTAATGAAAACACATCATATGATTTCAGCATTGTCCAATATGATAGCCATCAGCTACATATGACCATTGAGAAGGTACAATGTAGCTAGCCTAAATTAAGATGCACTATTAAGTATAAAATGGACACCAGATTTTAAATAGTAAAATATCTCATCAATAATTTTTATATTGATTGTTGAAATAGTATTCTGGCAATAACTGGGTTAAATAAAATATATTGGTTTTTTTAATGTTTTATTTCTTTTTGAGAGATAACATGAGCAGGGGAAGGGCAAAGAAAGAGATGGGGACAGAGGATCCAAAGCGGGCTCTGCACTGACAGCAGTGAGCCCAATGCAGGGATGGAACTCAGGAACCGTGAGATCATGACCACAGCTGAAGTCCGAGACTCAACTGACTGAGGTACCCAGGCACCTCAAATAAAATATATTGTTAAAGTTAATTTTGTTCTGTTTCTGTTTACATTTGTCAATATGTCTACTACAAAAGTTAATATTGCATATATGGCTCACATTGTGACTAAGATATTCCCATGAACAACATTGTTCTAGAATATAAAGAAGTTAAGAGATTTAAGCATTATTTAAATTACCAGCTCTTTTCTAAGTTTTATTTGTTGAGAGTTTTTTTTTTTTTTTTGAATAATATTAATAGGGGATGCCTGTGTGGCACAGTCAGTTTAAGCGCGGGGCTCTTGGTTTCAGCTTAGGTCATGTTTTCATGGTTCCTGAGTTCAAGATCCCTGTTGGGCTCTGCACTTGTGAAGCCTGTTTGAAATTCTCTGTCTCTCCCTCTATCTCTCTGACCCTCCTTCCCTCTCTCAAAATAAATAAATAAACTCAAAACAACAACAACAACAACAATATTAACAGGGGCCTTGAGAAATACACTGGGTTTTTAAGCCAATGTTGCTAAATTCTCTATATTTGAACAGTATTTCTCTTTACTCTTGTTCCTGTGATTAAAATTGTTATTTCTAGCATCTTTTGTTTCCTATTTTTATTTCAGTGGTACATTTGAGGAGTTTGCTTTCCATTTTGTGTTTGCCTTGCTTTTACATTCATTTGGTAGACATGTTAGGGGTGGGAGAGTCTGCATTATGTGAATGAAGGTCTGGGTCCTTGGATTCCCCACAAGATTTATGCGGGGATTTGCTCTCCAATAGAGACAACCAGAAGAAAAGTAGCAAGCGCAAAGCAGTTTATTTATTGATTTATTTTTTTAATGTTTATTCATCTCGGAGAGGAGAGACAGAGTGCAAATGGGGGAGGGGCAGAAAGAGAGGGAGACACAGAATCCAAAGCAGGCTCCAGGCTCTGAGCTGTCAGCACAGAGCCCACCCCAGGGCTGGAACTCACAAACTGAACTCACTGAACCATGAGATCTAACCTGAGCCGAAGTCTGATGCTTAACCAACTGAGCCACCCACGTACCTCCAGGACAAAACAGTTTATTAAAGCAAAAGTGTACTATTCAGGTAGGAGAGTGGGCAAGTTCCCAGAGGTGAAACATACCCTACGTTGTTTTGGGATGTGATAATATTGGCTTGTCTGGCCTGGGAGGAGGGATGAAGTGATCTTTAATCAAGGCTGTTTCTTATCCTTTGAGAAACTCCTCCCACAAGTTGGGGGCGGGGGAACTTTTGACCCTATAAGGACCAGAACCTTCAGGGCACCCTTTCCCTGTGGTTGGGGGACTGTGATAATGCTTTATAATGAGTCCAGGGGCATGCTCTGCACCTGTGGCTCTTGATCTGTCAGCCCCAAGATTTTGGAAGCCAAAGGGTCAGTATTTTGTGCCCCTGGGTGTTCAATGTGTAGTTTATTCATTATTGTCCTTGCCTCTAGTTCAGGTCTATCATTTCCCTTCAAGGATTTGGGACTCTGCCTTGAGGGTGGTCCTTCCTCAGCTCTGGCTAGCTTCTACCTAACAGATATATAGTATCTGTGGAATTGTTAATTAATCTCATCTACCGATGATGGAATAGAAGAGTAACCAACAGAATATCACTGCGCAAAACTAATGTGCACTTATCTGGAACTGTTTTAGAACTCAAGGGTAGTTAAAACTACTCACTAGAAGATGATAAAATAGTTTAATATACTTAGGAATGTAAAAATAACCTGAATTCAGGCAGATAATTTGCCTTTACCTCTTGTCATAGGATTTGGGATATTAGAGGATATTATTTAAAATGAGAGAATTTTGAAAAAATGTGAGCCTTGAAAAAGAATTTACATGATGCATTATCTAATTTTTCTTTTTCAGGTTAGCCTATAGATATCATGTTTTTCCCATACTATAGGCAGTAATCTTGAGATTCCAGGAGCTGTGACTCTCTCTCCTCTTTACATTTCCTGAGGACTTGGGGAATATTGGTTTGTATAAATTCAAGAATCAGTAACACTATCTTCTGTACTGCTGTTGTTGTTGTTGTTGTTGTTGTTGATTATATTTGTTACTGTTGTTTTCAAATGAAATTTCCTTCAGAATACGATTTCATTTCATTCTTTTCATTTGCTAAACTTATTTTATTTATAGATCTTCTTTTATTAGTGTTAGTTTCCTACTAGTGTATATTACCATTGCCAAATAATTTCGTCTATTTTAAGTTTCCAAAATTTAAAATGTAATCTAAAATCAATACTCTTTTTTTTCCTAATGATTTGCTATTTCTTGCTAGCATTCTAAATTTAAAATCATATTGTGAATGAAATAGTCTTCTCAAAATACTAGGGATTTTTTAAGTCCAAATGCCTTTGATATGCATTTTTAAATTAGTAACATGACATAAAATAAATAAAGGATCCTCTGTAAGAAATATATGCTGGTAAATAAATCTTTGTGAGGCCGATGAGTCTAGCAGTCAACTATGAGGATGTTTTAAAACAGAGACTGCTGCTATCTTATTGTTTATAGTTCTTCTTTTAAAAGAAGCAAATGTTTATTTTATTTATCTTTTCAAAAAACAGCTCTAAGTTTCACTGATCTTTTTTATTGTTTTCCAGGTCTCTGTTTCATATATTTCTGCTCTGATCTTTGTTATTTCCTTCCGTCTGCTTGCTTTGGACTTAGCTGGTCCTTCTTTTTCTAATTCTTTATGGTATAAAGTGGGTTTGCTTATTTGAGATCTTCCTTTTTGTTTAATGTAGATATTTACTGCTGTTAACATCCCTCATAGAACTGTCTTTGCAGTATCCCGGGGGGGTGGTGTTCCATTTCATGTTTCCACTCTCATTTGTTTCAAGATTTTTTTTTTTAATTTCCCTTTTGATTTCTTTTTTGACCCATTGGTTGTTTAGGGATGTATTATTTAATTTCCACATACCTGAATTTTTCAGCTTCCCTCCTGTTACTGATTCTAGTTTCATACCATTGTTGTCAGAAAAGATACTTGGTATAATTTCAATCTTAAATTTACTAAGACTCGTTTTGTGACCTATCATATGATCTTTCCTAAAGAATGTTCAGCATGTGCTTGAGAAGAATATATGTTCTACTGCTGTTGGATGGTATGTTCTGTATATGTCTGTTAGGTCCATTTGGTTTAAGGTTTTGTTCAAGTCCAGCATTTGTTTGTTGAGTTTCTGTCTGGATGATTTATCTATCGTTGAAAGTTGAAGAATTGAAATCCCCAACCACTCTCGTATTGCGCATTTCTCCATTTACATCTGTCAGTATTTGCTTACTGTATTAAGGTGCTGCAGTATTGGGTGCATATATTTTTCAACTGTTACGCATTAAAAAATTTTTCAATGTTTATTTATTTTTGACACAGAGAGAGAGACAGAGCATGAGAGGGGGAGGAGCAGAGAGAGAGGGAGACACAGAATCTGAAGCAGGCTCCAGGCTCCGAGCTGTTAGCACAGAGCCCGATGCAGGGCTCAAACTCACAGGCTGCGAGATCATGACCTGAGCCGAAGTTGGATGTTTAACCGACTGAGCCACCCAGGTGCCACTCAACTGTTACATTTTTTTGATTGATTCATTCATTTATCATGATATAAAGACCTTCTTTGTCTATTGTTACTGTTTTTGGCTTAAAGTCTATTTCAGGGTAGCATATAGTTGGATGTGTTTTGTTTTGTTTTGTTTTGTTTTGTTTTGCATCCACCTAGACACTATGTCTTCTGACTGGGTAATAAAATAATTTACATTTAGAGTAATATAGGTAGGAAAGGACTTTAATACCATCTTGTTCTTTGTTCCCTGGCTGTTTTGTAGTTCCTTTGTTCTTTTCTTTCCCTCTTGCTCTCTTTCCTTGTGATTTGATTATATTTAAATCACATTAGTGATTATGCTTTGATAGAAGCGTGCTTTGATTCCTATCTTTTATCTATATAGTTTTTGTTTTGTTGTTACCATGATGCTTACATAAATGATCTTATAGTTATGTAGTCATTTTAAGCTGATAGCTTTGAACATGTAAAAATCTCTACATTTTTACAAGTTCCCCCTCATTTTTAATGTTATAATTTATATCTTTTATATTGTGAATTCATTAACCAATGATTGTAGTTATAGCTATTGTAGTTATTTATTTATTTATTTATTTATTTATTTATTTATTTATTTTAGAGACAGAGAGACAGAGAGAGAGAGAGAGAGCAGGGAGAGGCAAAGAGGGGGAGAGAGAGAGAGAATCTTAAGCAGGCTTCACATGTAGCTCAGACCTTGACACAATACTGATCTCGGAGCTCAATCCCATGACCTTGGGATCATAAACTGAGCCAAAATCAAAAGTCCGACCAATAAGATTTTGGAGTGATATCAACAGTGATAGCTGATTGGCCAAGAAAGATTTCCTGAGCCATCTTTGATACAAAAAGGTGATTTTATTAAAGCACAGGGACGTGATCTGTGGACAGAACGAGCTGCACTGGGGTTGTGAAGAGTAATTGGTTATATACTATCGAGTTGGGGGAGGTAAAGTCAAAAGGAAGACCTGCAGAAGGACTTTGATATGATAAAGAGGACTCATAAGATACCTGAGGCCTTGCTATTATGAAGCTAAGGTTGTTTTTCCTCTAGTAAAGCATTAACATTAGGACAGTAGGGCGTTCCTGGAGAAATGTTATACTCTGTATTTGACTCAAGTATTTTTCAATGGGCTGCAGGTTATAAAGAAATTTAATTTTACCTGCCATTTCCTTCTTGCCTTTGTCCCCTACATCACCATGAAGGAGAGGGTGTTATTAGGACTCCAGGAAACTGGGTCCCTAGGTTTCCGGAGATTAGGCTATTAATAAGATTGCTTTTTTAATACACTAAGGTATTTGTAAACTGATGAAGACTCATGTCCTGTATGACTATGATCTCTATCAGTTAACCATTTGTTTTATTTCCTTTCCTTTGTTCTTGGGCCCAGGAGTGCCTGAAGAAAATCACATATATCCCACCTTGGGGAGGGGGCTGGTGGTGGGTAGTGGTTGTGTGCTAGCTTGTGCTTTGGTCTCAGCTTGCCTTATGGTCCTTCATCACGAAGCTCAACCGACTGAGCCACCCAAGTACCCCAGTTATAACTATTTTGATACTTTTTCCTTTTAGCCTTTATACTAAATCTATAAGGGAGTTATTCACCACTGCTACATTAGAGTATTCTAAATTTAATTATATATTTACTTTTAAACATGTTTTACACTTCCATATGTTTTCACATTAGTTATTAATGTCTTTTTATTTCAACTGGAAGGACTCCTTCCAATGTTTCTTACATTTAACAGTTGTGCTGCTAGATTTGTGGACAAACTCTTTCCAGGGAGAAACTACAGACTTGATTTTACTGTTGGAGTGATAGACAGCAGGGGACATGCTAATCAGTCTATCAGGTTCCCAGAAGGGGCACAGTCATCTCCTACATTCAGGCTGATGAGAAGCTAGAACCTCAGCACCGGCTGGGAAAGAATGCTGTTAAATCCCTACTAGGGAGAAAGTAGGAGATAGGCATTTTACCTTCTGCCCTGAGCCAATGGTGGAGAGCTGTAGGAAATGCTTCTGAGCTTGTTTGAAACTTTCTTCTTGGTTTAATAGTCCTATGGAACTCATCAATGCTGAGCCCCATTGGCTATCAGAACTAGGTGATTTGGGACCCAGTTCTATGGGCGATAGCACAAATGCCAGATTGGTATATGTGTGGTACAAACTCTTTGCTCCAAAGGAAGAAGCTAGGAGTTGAGGGATCTCCTCCCAGTTGTAAGGTGCTGTGTCTGGGTGGGCTTTATTGCAAAAGTATGTTTCAGCCTTTCTTACCTATTTCAATGTAGATATTTTCAGAGTCATCCACTGTGCAGAAATCACTCAAGTAGTTTCTGCATTTCTCACAGAGGGAATTGATCCATTCATAGCTATATACTTGGTGTATCCTTTGAGAGGGGAAATTCAGGAGCCTCCTTTGTTGCCATCTCAATGGTGCCTGAAGGCACCTGTTTTTAATTTGAAAGAGATCAATGGGAATTGTTATCTCCTCTGACACACTCAGAGCACAGAATATATAGCACAATACATTGATACTTTGCACTGAAAAATGTAAAACAAAATCATATCTTTAAGTCAGAATAAGCCTTTGATAAAGGTTCAGAAATACAAAATGTATTCTATGAATAATTAGGGGAATATTTCTTTTTCCTTTTTAATTGGAAGGAAGACTCCAGAGACTATAAAGGCAAGAACTTCTTTGCTCTTCACAGATATTGAATGTAAATTATTTTTCAATGTCTTTTAGCCTAATACCTGCTTCTTTTTTCACTTAATGAAAAGAATTTCCCATCTGGTTTTAAGTCAGGATATGCCTATGGGAGACGTTGGTCCATTACAAATCAAGAAGAAAAAACAATTCTGCTTTTGATGCTAGAGGCAGTTGCTGGTGGCTACTGTAGTTACAGTGCTGGTTGTTGATTGTCAACTTTAGTTGTCCTTGATCTTACTAAGCTTCTTACAATGTTCCAGCTTCAAGAGAAGGTACTTCTTTGGAGATTACAACACGATTGGTAAGAGATGTTTCACCAGTTCACAGCATATGAAGACTCATGGTTTCCAAAACTGAAGCATGTATCAGTTCCTGAATTTTGGCCCAATGCCTCTGTTTCCCTATCTTACTTCTCTAAGCTCCCTTTTGTTCATTCATTCCTTTCAACACTTTTTTTTTTTACTTTGAGATATAATTGACATATAACGTATTAGTTTCCGGTGTACAGCTTTTCTGACTAAATGCTGTTCTGCTGTGTTAAAAGTGGTCGTAAAAATGGTTACATATGAAGAAATGGACATAGCATAGGAAAGTGCCCTCATAAATTTTGTCCACATCAATTAGGCCAGTTCCAGGAGTGAATAGGGATGAGTTTCCTGAATAGATGATAGTTGAGAAGCTCTTTGATGGATGGGAAATCATACATAAAGTTTATATCAACACATAGGGTTCATGAAGGGAAGAGGATATGTGTTAGATTTCTTTCCCTTAGGTTTACTTTTTTCCCACTAGTACAGAGAAACATTTTGTCAAGGCAGTAAATGATGGTAGCATGTGATGACAAATTTATTGTGATTGTTCCATAGGTATTTGGTGAGTTCTGCATTAATAAAGTTATAAATATTTTATTTCTAAAAACCTTTATTATACAACAATACATAACAAGGTCTTTGTTGGCCTCAACTAAACCAGTAACATTATAAATGTGTCTCTTTTCAAGGAAGACACTTATTTTTCTCCTTTTCTTATTGACATCTATAATATTCTAAGCACAGAAGTATGTGCAAGTTTTTCAAATCCAAGTATCCACTAGAGAATGCATGAACACCATAATAGAAAAATTACTTTCAAAAACATTATTCTAAGCAGGTTCCTTCAATAAGTTATTTGTGGATTTTCAAAGAGTAGCACATAATAACCACACTTTGTTATCATGTAGTTCTCATTAGCAACATTAAAAATTTACAATTATTATTTGCTTAGTATTTTTCAAGTGCTAATAGCATATTAGGAGTTTTGGACACAAACTACGACTTCTTTTAAACAGATGCAACCATGAGGAATGAAAGTGAAGAAATCAAGCTCTATAAATCAGATTGAAGGGAGAATCCAGGAATCCTTTGTCCTTTTTATTACCCTATTTCCTGGACAATATATTCGATGGTTTAAATGATTTTTAATCAAACATAAAATCACCAATTCTACAAAAGGGCTAAAATTTTACATTCATAGACTCAACGCAAATATAAAAGATTGGATTCACAACTCAATACCTCTTTTTCTTTCTCTCTTCATCAGGTATTTTTTCTAATTACTTAATATTTATCTGTGTGTAAGCCACTTATAATAAAGACAGAAAAGATACTTCCCTCTTTTCATACATGTTAATATTTCTAAATGTACAAAAGATGAAAGATTAATGATATGACGTAAATCTTTTTTCCTCTATTTTCCTTCATATATAAACTGTATAAACATATACATATACATATATATATATATATCACATATATCCACATAACGAAACACATATGTAGCTACCTGCATGTATACACAATGTATTTTTGAATGCATTATCTTCTTTAAAAATTAAAATTATGGATAATTCATGGACAGTGATCTTTGAGAGGGAAGCATGGCATTCAAATACCACCTCTTTGGTCTAAGAAAATGGAAGAGTGAGATCTCTATGTGGAAAAAAAAAATCTCTGAGTAGAGGTGAAGGATAATGCTAAACACATATTATCTGTAGAGTTCTATGAACTGGCCAGAAACCAGAAGTTTCTTTCCTTACCTAACTCTGCATTTATGCCTCCATTCTATCATTCGGTCTTACAGACATTCAAAACTTTTCTTTTTTTTTTAAATTTTTTTTTAATGTTTATTTATTTTTGAGACAGAGAGAGACAGAACATGAGCAAGGAAGGGCCAGAGAGAGAGGGAGACACAGAATGTGAAGCAGGCTCCAGGCTCTGAGCTGTCAGCACAGAGCCCGATGGGGGAATCGAACTCACGAACTGTGAGATCATGACCTGAGCCGAAGTCAGACGCTTAACCGACTGAGCCACCCAGGTGCCCCTCAAAACTTTTCTAAAGATCTATTTAAAACCATTGATTTGGTATAAAAGTGACCAATTTTATCTGTAGACATTTTTAGAGAATAAATTTTAAATGTAGTTGTGAATTAGGGATTATTTCCATGGAGCAGTCTTTCATAATGACATAGGTAAAATGATACAAAAAAGTTTCTTTTTTTCAAAGCAATTGTCACAAACACATGACACTGTGAAAATATCATCTGTATTCACTAGTAATATACCTTGCTGGTACGTGGAGTAGATTCTTTGGGCAAAAGGCTGGTATGGTTGGTGATGTTAGTTGTAACTTTTAAAAATGATATATAAAATAAAAATAGAGAGAGATTAAGTGAAGAGAAATAGTGGCAGCATTAATATGGAACAATAGGGGATTCTGGGAAGATGGCGGCGTAGGAGGACGCTGGGCTCACCGCGCGTCCTGCTGATCACTTAGATTCCACCTACACCTGCCTAAATAACCCAGAAAACCGCCAGAGGATTAGCAGAACAGAGTCACCGGACCCAAGTGCAGACGAGAGGCCCACAGAAGAGGGTAGGAAGGGCGGCGAGGCGGTGCGCGCTCCACGGACTGGCGGGAGGGAGCCGGGGCGGAGGGGCGGCTCGCCGGCCAAGCAGAGCCCCCGAGTCCGGCTTGCAAAAGCGGAGGGGCCTGACGGACTGTGTTCAGACAGCAGCGCGACTTAGCAAGCGCGACTTAGCGTCTGGGAGGTCATAAGTTAACAGCTCTGCTCGGAAAGCGGGAAGGCTGGAGGACAAAGGGAGGGTGAGCTGCGGAGCCCCCGGACGACAGAGCTCAGTTTGGCGGGGAACAAAGGCGCTAGCCAGCGCCATCTCCCCCGCCCATCCCCCAGCCAAAATCCCAAAGGGAACCGGCTCCGGCCAGGGAAATTGCTCGCTCCGCGCGAACACCCAACTCTGTGCTTCTGAGGAGCCAAACCTCCGGCAGCGATTTGACTCCCTCCGGCTGCCACAGGGCCCCTCCTGAAGTGGATCACCTAAGGAGAAGCGAGCTAAGCCTGCCCCCCCTCCCGCCGTGCACCTTGCCTTCCCACCCCAGCTAATACGCCAGATCCCCAGCATCACAAGCCTGGCAGTGTGCAAGTAGCCCAGACGGGCCACGCCACCCCACAGTGAATCCCGCCCCTAGGAGAGGGGAAGAGAAGGCACACACCAGTCTGACTGTGGCCCCAGCGGTGGGCTGGGGGCAGACATCAGGTCGGACTGCGGCCCCGCCCACCAACTCCAGTTATACACCACAGCACAGGGGAAGTGCCCTGCAGGCCCTCACCACACCAGGGACTATCCAAAATGACCAAGCGGAAGAATTCCCCTCAGAAGAATCTCCAGGAAATAACAACAGCTAATGAGCTGATCAAAAAGGATTTAAATAATATAACAGAAAGTGAATTTAGAATAATAGTCATAAAATTAATCGCTGGGCTGGAAAACAGCATACAGGACAGCAGAGAATCTCTTGCTACAGACATCAGGGGACTAAGGAACAGTCACGAGGAGCTGAAAAACGCTTTAAAGGAAATGCAAAACAAAATGCAAACCACCACGGCTCGGATGGAAGAGGCAGAGGAGAGAATAGGTGAACTAGAAGATAAAGTTATGGAAAAAGAGGAAGCTGAGAAAAAGAGAGATAAAAAAATCCAGGAGTATGAGGGGAAAATTAGAGAACTAAGTGATACACTAAAAAGAAATAATATACGCATAATTGGTATCCCAGAGGAGGAAGAGAGAGGGAAAGGTGCTGAAGGGGTACTTGAAGAAATAATAGCTGAGAACTTCCCTGAACTGGGGAAGGAAAAAGGCATTGAAATCCAAGAGGCACAGAGAACTCCCTTCAGACGTAACTTGAATCGATCTTCTGCACGACATATCATAGTGAAACTGGCAAAATACAAGGATAAAGAGAAAATTCTGAAAGCAGCAAGGGGTAAACGTGCCCTCACATATAAAGGGAGACCTATAAGACTCGTGACTGATCTCTCTTTTGAAACTTGGCAGGCCAGAAAGAATTGGCACGAGATTTTCAGGGTGCTAGATAGCAAAAATATGCAGCCGAGAATCCTTTATCCAGCAAGTCTGTCATTTAGAATAGAAGGAGAGATAAAGGTCTTCCCAAACAAACAAAAACTGAAGGAATTTGTCACCACTAAACCAGCCCTACAAGAGATCCTAAGGGGGACCCTGTGAGACAAAGTACCAGAGACATCACTACAAGCATAAAACATACAGACATCACAATGACTCTAAACGCGTATCTTTCTATAATAACACTGAATGTAAACGGATTAAATGCGCCAACCAAAAGACATAGGGTATCAGAATGGATAAAAAAACAAGACCCATCTATTTGCTGTCTACAAGAGACTCATTTTAGACCTGAGGACACCTTTAGATTCAGAGTGAGGGGATGGAGAACTATTTATCATGCTACTGGAAGCCAGAAGAAAGCTGGAGTAGCCATACTTATATCAGACAAACTAGACTTTAAATTAAAGGCTGTAACAAGAGATGAAGAAGGACATTATATAATAGTTACAGGGTCTATCCATCAGGAAGAGCTAACAATTATAAATGTCTATGCGCCGAATACCGGAGCCCCCAAATATATAAAACAATTACTCATAAACAGAAGCAACCTTATTGATAAGAATGTGGTAATTGCAGGGGACTTTAACACCCCACTTACAGAAATGGATAGATCATCTAGACACACAGTCAATAAAGAAACAAGGGCCCTGAATGAGACACTGGATCAGATGGACTTGACAGATATATTTAGAACTCTGCATCCCAAAGCAACAGAATATACTTTCTTCTCGAGTGCACATGGAACATTCTCCAAGATAGATCATATACTGGGTCACAAAACAGCCCTTCATAAGTTTACAAGAATTGAAATTATACCATGCATACTTTCAGACCACAATGCTATGAAGCTTGAAATCAACCACAGGAAAAAGTCTGGAAAACCTCCAAAAGCATGGAGGTTAAAGAACACCCTACTAACGAATGAGTGGGTCAACCAGGCAATTAGAGAAGAAATCAAAAAATATATGGAAACAAACGAAAATGAAAATACAACAATCCAAACGCTTTGGGACGCAGCGAAGGCAGTCCTGAGAGGAAAATACATTGCAATCCAGGCCTATCTCCAGAAACAAGAAAAATCCCAAATACAAAATCTAACAGCACACCTAAAGGAAATAGAAGCAGAACAGCAAAGGCAGCCTAAACCCAGCAGAAGAAGAGAAATAATAAAGATCAGAGCAGAAATAAACAATATAGAATCTAAAAAAACTGTAGAGCAGATCAACGAAACCAAGAGTTGGTTTTTTGAAAAAATGAACAAAATTGACAAACCTCTAGCCAGGCTTCTCAAAAAGAAAAGGGAGATGACCCAAATAGATAAAATCATGAATGAAAATGGAATTATTACAACCAATCCCTCAGAGATACAAACAATTATCAGGGAATACTATGAAAAATTATATGCCAACAAATTGGACAACCTGGAAGAAATGGACAAATTCCTAAACACCCACACTCTTCCAAAACTCAATCAGGGGGAAATAGAAAGCTTGAACAGACCCATAACCAGCGACGAAATTGAATCGGTTATCAAAAATCTCCCAACAAATAAGAGTCCAGGACCAGATGGCTTCCCAGGGGAGTCCTACCAGACGTTTAAAGCAGAGATAATACCTATCCTTCTCAAGCTATTCCAAGAAATAGAAAGGGAAGGAAAACTTCCAGACTCATTCTATGAAGCCAGTATTACTTTGATTCCTAAACCAGACAGAGACCCAGTAAAAAAAGAGAACTACAGGCCAATATCCCTGATGAATATGGATGCAAAAATTCTCAATAAGATACTAGCAAATCGAATTCAACAGCATATAAAAAGAATTATTCACCATGATCAAGTGGGATTCATTCCTGGGATGCAGGGCTGGTTCAACATTCGCAAATCAATCAACGTGATACATAACATTAACAAAAAAAAAGAGAAGAACCATATGATCCTGTCAATCGATGCAGAAAAGGCCTTTGACAAAATCCAGCACCCTTTCTTAATAAAAACCCTTGAGAAAGTCGGGATAGAAGGAACATACTTAAAGATCATAAAAGCCATTTATGAAAAGCCCACAGCTAACATCATCCTCAACGGGGAAAAACTGAGAGCTTTTTCCCTGAGATCAGGAACACGACAGGGATGCCCACTCTCACCGCTGTTGTTTAACATAGTGCTGGAAGTTCTAGCATCAGCAATCAGACAACAAAAGGAAATCAAAGGCATCAAAATTGGCAAAGATGAAGTCAAGCTTTCGCTTTTTGCAGACGACATGATATTATACATGGAAAATCCGATAGACTCCACCAAAAGTCTGCTAGAACTGATACATGAATTCAGCAAAGTTGCAGGATACAAAATCAATGTACAGAAATCAGTTGCATTCTTATACACTAACAATGAAGCAACAGAAAGACAAATAAAGAAAATGATCCCATTCACAATTGCACCAAGAAGCATAAAATACCTAGGAATAAATCTAACCAAAGATGTAAAGGATCTGTATGCTGAAAACTATAGAAAGCTTATGAAGGCAATTGAAGAAGATTTAAAGAAATGGAAAGACATTCCCTGCTCATGGATTGGAAAAATAAATATTGTCAAAATGTCAATACTACCCAAAGCTATCTACACATTCAATGCAATCCCAATCAAAATTGCACCAGCATTCTTCTCGAAACTAGAACAAGCAATCCTAAAATTCATATGGAACCACAAAAGGCCCCGAATAGCCAAAGGAATTTTGAAGAAGAAGACCAAAGCAGGAGGCATCACAATCCCAGACTTTAGCCTCTACTACAAAGCTGTCATCATCAAGACAGCATGGTATTGGCACAAAAACAGACACACAGACCAATGGAATAGAATAGAAAGCCCAGAACTAGACCCACAAACGTATGGCCAACTCATCTTTGACAAAGCAGGAAAGAACATCCAATGGAAAAAAGACAGCCTCTTTAACAAATGGTGCTGGGAGAACTGGACAGCAACATGCAGAAGGTTGAAACTAGACCACTTTCTCACACCATTTACAAAAATAAACTCAAAATGGATAAAGGACCTAAATGTGAGACAGGAAACCATCAGAACCTTAGAGGAGAAAGCAGGAAAAGACCTCTCTGACCTCAGCCGTAGCAATCTCTTCCTCGACACATCCCCAAAGGCAAGGGAACTAAAAGCAAAAGTGAATTACTGGGACCTTATGAAGATAAAAAGCTTCTGCACAGCAAAGGAAACAACCAACAAAACTAAAAGGCAACCAACGGAATGGGAAAAGATATTTGCAAATGACATATCGGACAAAGGGCTAGTATCTAAAATCTATAAAGAGCTCACCAAACTCCACACCCGAAAAACAAATAACCCAGTGAAGAAATGGGCAGAAAACATGAATAGACACTTCTCTAAAGAAGACATCCAGATGGCCAACAGGCACATGAAAAGATGTTCAGCGTCGCTCCTTATCAGGGAAATACAAATCAAAACCACACTCAGGTATCACCTCACGCCAGTCAGAGTGGCCAAAATGAACAAATCAGGAGACTATAGATGCTGGAGAGGATGTGGAGAAACGGGAACCCTCTTGCACTGTTGGTGGGAATGCAAATTGGTGCAGCCGCTCTGGAAAGCAGTGTGGAGGTTCCTCAGAAAATTAAAAATAGACCTACCCTATGACCCAGCAATAGCACTGCTAGGAATTTATCCAAGGGATACAGGAGTACTGATGCATAGGGGCACTTGTACCCCAATGTTCATAGCAGCACTCTCAACAATAGCCAAATTATGGAAAGAGCCTAAATGTCCATCAACTGATGAATGGATAAAGAAATTGTGGTTTATATACACAATGGAATACTACGTGGCAATGAGAAAAAATGAAATATGGCCTTTTGTAGCAACGTGGATGGAACTGGAGAGTGTGATGCTAAGTGAAATAAGCCATACAGAGAAAGACAGATACCATATGGTTTCACTCTTATGTGGATCCTGAGAAACTTAACAGGAACCCATGGGGGAGGGGAAGGAAAAAAAAAAAAAAAAAAAAAAAAAAAGGACGTTAGAGTGGGAGAGAGCCAAAGCATAAGAGACTGTTAAAAACTGAGAACAAACTGAGGGTTGATGGGGGGTGGGAGGGAGGGGCGGGTGGGTGATGGGTATTGAGGAGGGCACCTTTTGGGATGAGCACTGGGTGTTGTATGGAAACCAATTTGTCAATAAACTTCATATAAAAAAAAATATGGAACAATAGAAGAAATGATTAAATAGTGAAGAGATAATATTTAAATACAATAAAACTGTAAAGTGTTTTTTAAATTTTTTGTTTTTTTTATCGTTCATTCATTTCGAGAGACAGAGACCTAACATGAGCGGGGGTGGGGTGGAGAGAGAGGGGGACACAGAATCTGAAGCAGACTCCAGGCTCCGAGCTGTCAGCACAGAGCCTGATATGGGGCTTGAACCCACGAACCATGAGATCATGACCTGACCCAAAGTCAAACGCCCAACCGACTGAGCCACCCAGGTGCCCCTAAAGTGGGTTTTTTTGCACAAACCACAATAAAATGACTCACTTTTATGAGAATTTAATTTTTTAAAAATTGATTATTCTATCATTTTTTTATTGCTTTAATTCATTTACTACTATTTTTTTTTCTTTTTTTGCTAACTATTACACAGTTCTGGGGCTCAGTCGGTTAAGCGTCCAACTTCAGCTCAGGCCATGATCTCATGGTTCGTGAGTTCGAGCCCCAT
Organism: Lynx canadensis; assembly: GCF_007474595.2. Classification (NCBI taxonomy): domain Eukaryota; kingdom Metazoa; phylum Chordata; class Mammalia; order Carnivora; family Felidae; genus Lynx; species Lynx canadensis. Next base: position 94,152,369 of record NC_044306.2, read on the forward strand.
GTCAGACTCTGTGCTGACAGTGCAGAGCCTGGAGCCTGCTTCAGATTCTGTGTCTCCCTCTCTCTGCCCCTCCCCTGCTCATTCTCTGTCTCTCTCTCTCTCTCAAAAATAAATAAAAGTTAAAATATTAAATAAAATTATACAGTTCTGAGATAATACTCATGCATGTGATTTATTTTCAGTGAACAATTAAGGCTGACCTTTGAGGCATCAGGATATTTTTAGTCTTCTTTATTAGTATTTGCAGACTCCTTACTCTTATTTCATATTCCCCCCAAATTTTTCTCACAAGGATTTGAATCTGGCTAAAAATAAAAAAAAAATTAAGAATGAGAAGACAGAGCATGTTATGAAGAATGAACAATGAGAAGATAATTAGAATCCATAATTCCTTTGAGATCCAAGAAGTCTGAACCATATAAGCTCAGGCACTTTGATACTATACCTATATATCTTTAATTATAGTTATGCCTCTAGTTGGAGATTATCAGAAATCTCAGGTATTACTTTTCTATAAAAATAGCATATTGCATTTTTGGCAAAGAAATAAAATATAGGAAAATTTCAATGAACAATAAATATAGTGATGATTTCTTAAGAAACATTTGCAGATCAGGTATGCAATGAGGCAATTTGTATGCAATTATTAAATATGCCCTCCTGTGATCTTTCCTTTATAATCATTAATTACATTTCTTTCAATAAAATCCCCTGGGAGATTCATTTTTAACATCCAGTCAAAGAGGTAAGTAAATTAATTTCATTTAGTGATGCATTTTTTTCTATGTTCACTTGTTCTTCTTACCATTATGAATTTAATGTGCACTAATACTGAAACATATAATGAAATAATAAATTAACCCTAATTTTCTACCAAGTGTTTCTATCTTTAATTAAGAGAAAATAAGCCACAAAAGGTAACTAATCAAGAGACATCATTTATCTTTTAAATTAGCATGCACTTATGTACACTTACTGTAGACTTGCTGTGTTCTCTGTCTTATTAATACAATTCCAAATAGAACATTTTTCCAGCCTCAAAGCTACTGTTGCCTAGTAAAGGGATTTTTATATGTCAATATTTAAAGTTTTTTATTAACAGAAAATAGACATATGCAGGCAATGACCAGTAAATAAAGAAGGAAAGAGTCCATTTTAGTTAAGAATGGCAGTAAAGCTTTATTGTAAAGATTAAAATGGTATTGATTTTTTAAAGATGAGTAAGTGTTACTGCGAAAGAGTTTGGGATGGTGTGAAAGATTAGAGATGTTGTTCAGAAAGAAGAAAAATGCAAAAGTAAGACTCAGAAGGATGAACTAGCTTGCTATTTTCCAGAAGTGCATGCACTCTTGTCAATCTAGAAAATGATATCTATCAGTGAAGGTGAGAAAAAGAGTGGCTAGTGAGAATCCCAGAGAGATAAGCAAGAGCCAGATCAATTTTAATGAATTTTTATACAAGTTTAAGGAACATTCCCCTTGTTTTATAGATAAAGAGAAATCAATGTTGGGTGTTAGGCAAAGAGATCACATGATCATAACTTTTTACCCATGATAAAATTTGGGAAAGTAGTGGTGTATTTATCATTCAAAGTGATTTATCTTTGCTTGCATATTTTTTTATTGTTTTGGTTTTAGGGTTTTAATCTTTAACATTAAACCTTGATTCTAATTGTCTTATTGTCCCATCTAAGACAGGACACAAAGTAGATAGGGAAAATGAAGAAACCATTTAAATATCTAAACAAATTCTCTTAGAAACTCATAATGGAAAGTTTTGATTTATGGTTAAAGTTTTACATTAAAATAAAGAGTTTTTTTGAAAGAGGAAAGACTTTTTTGGGGCGCCTGGGTGGCTCAGTCAGTTAAGCATCCGACTTCGGCTCAGGGCATGATCTCAAGTCTGTGAGTTTGAGCCCTGCGTCAGGCTCTATGCTGACAGCTCAGAGCCTGGAACCTGTTTCAGATTCTGTGTCTCCCTCTCTGTCTGACCTTCCCCTGTTCATGCTGTCTCTCCCTGTCTCAAAAATAAATAAACGTTAAAAAAAAAGAAAGAGGAAAATTTTTTGAAAGGTAAAATGTTAATTTGCAGAAGTACTCTGCGGGGTGCCTAAGTAGCTCAGTAGGTTAAGCATCCAACTCTTAATCTTGGCTCAGGTCATGATCTCATGGTTTGTGAGATCAAGCCCCATGTTGGGCTCTGTTCTGATAGTGCACAGCCTGCTTGGGACTCTCTCTCTCTCTGCTCCTCCCCTGCTCATGCTCTCTCTCTCTCAAAATAAATAAATAAACTTAAAAAAAAGTACTCTGCATAATACTGTATCACATGCAACTTGGTAGAGAAAATGCAGAATAATTTAAGAGCTATTTTTATTTTTCCCCTGGCTTTTCAGAGGGGACATAATTCAGGGGGTTAAGACAGAAAAATCTTTAGAGAAGGAAAGATGAATAATAGAATAAATCCTGGGTATAGATGCTAATAATCAGAATATTAAATGAAGGTAAACTATAAAAATTCCCTACAAGTTTAGAGTAATCTCAGAGCACCAGAATACTTGTGACTCATATCTCATGGAATATCCTGAGAATGAACCTCCCGGGGAAGTTGTGCATCTGTCTTAGTTGTGCATCTGAGAAGTGAGTAGCAATAGGTCAGTAAAGTTAAGTAGATTGACAGATTTAAGAAGAGACCCAGCCAGTCTTATAAATCCCTATGTGGCAGAAAGCAGGGAAAATAGCTAAGAGTTCCTAAGCACATTAACATCTTCAAAATGCATGCATTTTTTTCATAAAATAGGTGTTTATGATCTACTCTTATCATTATTTTTATTTCCTTGATATATATATATATATATATATACACACACACATATATATATGATATATATATATATATATATACACACACACATATGCACATATGTATATATATATGCATATATGTATATATGTGTCAAATGTGTATCTCTTTCATTCTCTACTTATCTAAGCTAATAAAATGAAAACAAATTGCTCCTAAGAAATACGTTCCTTCTCAATATGGTTGTTAAATTATTGATTTCCTTATGGAACCACTTATATATTAATCTATTCCATGGTTTCTCAGGATGTGGAAGATGCCAATATCAGAATTAGAATCCAAACTCTAAAACTGTTGCACACCAAAATGTGAGCAGGATAACTATGAGACTCCATTATTATGCTGGTACCTTACAAGATGAATTTATGGGGCCTAGATTAATAGAGTCTGTGTAATTTTTCAGAAGAATAGACCTACTTTGCCTATGGAAGAAAGAATCCCAAAGTCAAGTTTTTGAGATTTCTAAATATTAAATCAACTGTTATTCATAGTAAAACAAACAAGCAAATGAGCAAACATCACAAGTTATACACTATGGATATCAAGAAAAACAAAAAAATAATAGGTGAGATATTGTCATTGGAGTTATGAGATATGCATTATAAAATTCAAAAAACAAACAAACAAACAATATTTAAATAAACAAAAATAAACTTTGGAACAAAAGAATGAATAAGTAATTAGAGCTTGTCTAAAGGGACAGGTTGATGTGACAAAAAAATCCAAAATTATGTTTCAGAAATGATAAAATGTGCTTATTGGAATTAAAAACTCAACAAGTAGATTAAAAAAATATTTTAGACATGCTGGAAAGAGAGTAAATGAACTAGAAATCAGATCTGAAGAAATGTACCAGAATATCCAGAGCAGATAAAAGATACAAAAGACATGTTAAGAGACATAGAAGATAAAATAATAAAGTCCAGTATATGTTAAACAGATATATATATATATATATATATATATATATATGTATGTATGTATATACACACACACATAGGAAGAAAAGCTATGTAAAAGAAGAGGATAAAACTAAAAGAAAATCCACAGCTTGACTTATAGTAGAAAACACCAAAGAGAGAAAAGATGTTCAAATCAGCCAGAGGGAAAACTATTACATTTACCAAAAAAGTTTTTAGGCAATGGAAATCAGACTTTACCCTTAACTTGTATGGTTTGGACTTCATATAGTTACTGTCAAATTGAATTTAATTGTACGATACCCACCTGGTGTCACAAAATTGATGGTAGAACAGATCTACCAACATTTATGGAAAGATATTTATAATATTAAACAAAATCTTTACAAAGGCCAAAATAAAATCCATACCCTGGCTTTCTTATTTTTAATTATTAAATTTTTTAACGTTTTTATTTATTTTTGAGACAGAGAGAGAAAGCATGAGCAGGGGAGGGTCAGAGAGAAAGGGAAACACAGAATCTGAAGCAGGATCCAGGCTCCGAGCTATCAGCACAGAGTCCGAAGCAGGGCTTTAACTCATAGACTGTGAGTTCATGACCTGAGCCGAAGTCGGACGCTCAACCAACTGAGCCACCCAGGCGCCCCACCCCGGCTTTCTTTTATGGTGAAAAAACTGTGATCTAAAAAATGTAAGTAACTTTCCTTAAATCAAATTCTTAGTAAGTAGGAGCTTGCATTGACATGAAGCTTTAAGATCAATTCCAAGACCTTTCTACTACACTCTGCTAACGTCAAAATATGAATCAATAAATTATAAAGAGTATAATACATTAGTAAATGTAAATAGGACATTTTACTACTTGACTTAAAAATGACATTTTTTTTGAAAGAGTGTGTAAATGAGTGGGGAAGGTGCAAAGGGAGAGAATGAGAAGAGAGAGAGAGAGATAGAGAAGAGAGAGAGTGAGAGATACACAAGAGAGAGTGAGAGAGAGAAAGAATCCCAAACCTCCAAATCCAGCATGGGGCCCCACGTGGGGCTTGATCCCATGACCATGAGATCATGATCTGAGCCAAAATCAAGAGTCAAATGCTTAACTGACTGAGCCACTCAGGTGCCCCAACATTGGCATTTTAAGACTTCGAATTAGTAAAAATATTGACCATAGTGAGGTTCACATCATATCTTCATATCACATCTACATGTGAGTAGATTACCGGTGAAAACATTATTATGAAGTTCATAATTTTAGTGTAGTTTATAATGTATTAATCTAAGCAGTCACCTTTGGGGTATTAGAAAAATATGAATTACAGGAATACTCTACTTATTTGTAGAGAAGAGAGATGAAATAGGCCTTCAGTTTTTGAGATTCCATGACTGAGGGCAAAAATAGTATAATCTGAGACAAGATGAATCAAATATTTTTTTATGCTTGGTTGAGGGATGAAGACACTAACCTAGGACCATATTATATTGAGGTGAAGGCAAAAATTATCAAGGCAGTTGATTTCAGTAGAACACTAATGTGTAAGCACAAATGTGTATTCTAATTATTTTTTTATTTTTAAACTAATATTGGTGTAATTTTTAAAAAACATCTCCACTGGTACCCTTAATAATTAAATGATAGTCTGATCTCTTTCTCTCTCTTTGTATTTTATTTTAAAAGAGAATAGAAATGAAGCTTGATTCAAAAATTAAAGAGCCAGTGTATAACCTACTTTTTAAAATAAAGCTTTGATTTAAGTCTAGAATATTTTGATTAGTTAATATCATGATATTGGAATAAAAATGAAATGGAGAGTGAGAAGGGAAAAGTGCCCATGCTAATCATAATGGAAAAAAGTAAAAACAGGTTGAATGAATTATGGTTGCTGTTGTGATGAGACATAACATTCAATCTTTAATGGAGCACACAGATAATAGGACGGTGCACTCAAACAGAAGCTTTTTGCTAAAAATTGAAGATGACATAATTATAGTTTCAGTAAAAAAAGCTGACCTTGATTCCTGGATGTGTTTATCTGAAATATTATAGGCGGCAATGCAGTAAGAAAAAAGGTGATTTAGGTCTTTAGTGTTAAAAAAAAAAATTGCATTAAAAAATGTACACACACACACACACACACACACACACACAGAAACCAGTAAAACAAGTTGTAGAAAAGAAATCTCTAAATTAAATACATTTGGCCCATATTATATTTTTTCATGTTCTTGGTTGTCAGAGTCTAACCTATAAGAAAGTAAAATTATTATTGAAAACCTTAAGTATTTGTTAGTTGTAGTTCTGTAGTTTCCTATAACCCACATTCTAGTTTAAGTCTAGCAAGTTTGGTTTTTTTTTTTTTTTTATGTTTTTTTATTTATTTTTGGGAGAGAGAGAAACAGAATCCAAAGACAGCCTCCCGGCCCTGAGCTAGCTGTCAGCACAGAGCCTGACACTGGGCTCAAACTCACAAACTGCAAGATCATTACTTGAGCCAAAGGTGGACACTTAACCGACTGAGCCACCCAAGCGCTCCAAGTCTAGCGAATTATTTTTATCAGCTCATGGAAAGACAGGCAGTCACTAATAAATGGAGCCTTTTGAATAAAATAATCAGCTCTTCATTATAAGTCACACATAGGGATCTATGGTTTCTCTATGAGCTTTACTAACCACAAGGCCCTCTTTGAATGTATACAATTAAAATAAGGGATAAAAACAATAATTCTAAAATCTATGTGGAGCTAGATTTTACCAATAAGTGAAATACTTCATACAAATAATATATGTTATAAAATTTCAAATATGTTTTCTATTTTTATATAAAATGTAAATATAAAAACTTTGTATGTTTATACATGTAGAAAATAGAATATGTTTTATGTATTTATTTTATAAAAATGCATTATGTTATATATATATTTACATGTTATATATTTAAATAATATACCATTACATATTTATACACTTATGTTAATATATTTATAGATATGTATATATATTATTCACATATAATCTATAAAACAAATTTTATATCAATATAAATATATAAGACTATATATATTATATTTTGAGGGCTGTTTAATCTAGGAATTATAGTATATCTTCAGGAAATATCCAACTTAAACTAAAAGTAATTTGAAAATTTGAAATTTTCATCCAATTTAAAGTATATTAATGATTCCAGAGAATGTCATAAAATCTTTAAAAGACATTTTTCATAAATTCTAAAAAAACTAATGTAACAACACGCAATACTGGTATTTTCCCTACCTTCTAATTCTAAAATTCATTCATCTGTTAATTCACTTAGGCATTTAGGGAGACTGCCCTATTGTCCAGGCTATTTGTTGAAAGCTAGGGTGAGAGAGGGAAATTTAATTCAACACCTGCTGGGTAATTCAGAAAAGAAAATTTGAAAATTATGTACAAATATTAGTACTGAAATGATACTTATCTGTAGAATGCTACAGAAGCCTGGTGCAGAGTAATACCTTCAGTCCAAAGAAATCAGGGAAAGCTGAGACTCAGACTAACAGAACACGTGTGTATTAAGCCAAACAGGAAGAAAGTGGTTTCTGGAGGTATGAAAGGCAAGAAAACATGTAAACGAATGATAAGTATCTAGTTAAGTCATGTTAGGTGGCTAGACAAAGCAAATGATGCCGCAGGGGTGTCAGATGGTTAAGGCATAGCTGGAGGTCTCATAAGTCAAGCTAAGATGTAACATACAATACATAGCCATCAAATAATTTTGAGCACGATTGATTTTTATTAAAAGTGCTCTTTAAAGACTATGGATGAAGAATTTAAGAGGACAAATGAGAAATTCTGAAGAAAGAGAGAAAGAAACTTTAAGAGGTTATTTTATTTATCTATGCGAGACAGTGAACTCAGGAAGTAAAAATCTCTTGAGAGAGATTAATGACATAGAAAATATATACCATGGAATATATACTTAATATGGGGCATGTGGGTGGGTCAGTCAGTTGAGTGCCCGACGTTGGCTCAGGTCATGATCTCACAGTTCGTGAGTTCAAGCCCCACATCGGGCTTGCTGCTGTCAGCACAGAGCCCACTTCAGATCCTCTGTCCCCATCTTTCTCTGCCTCTCCCCCATTTGCACTGTCTCAAAACAAAATTTTAATTAAAAAAATTAATTTATTAAAGCACTATTAAAATTGATAAAAGAAGTAGTTAAATTATTAAAGTAAAATATGAGAAATGAAAAATTTAAAAAAAGTGTATCATTACAGATGCTGTTTATGGTAAAAAGATTACAAGATAAGATTTCTGCTGATAAACTTCAACTTGTGATGAGTTAGACACACTTATCAAATCTTGGATCAAAATTTAATTTATAGGGCACTTGGGTGGCTCAGTCGGTTAGGTATTTGACTTCAGCTCATGTCATGATCTCACAGTTCATGGGTTTGAGCCCCGTGTTGGACTCCGTGCTGACAGCTCAGAGCCTGGAGGCTGCTTCAGATTCTGTCTCCCTCACTCTCTGCCCCTCCCCCACTCATGCTCTGTCTCTCTCCATCTCTCTCAGAAATAAAGAAACATTAAAAAAATTAAAAAAATTAATTTATCACAACTGACACGGGAAAATATAGGAAATTTTGAGTATCCTATAACTACTAAAGACATTTAAATTTAAATTTAAAATCCATTCCTCCTCCCCCCAAAAAAATTCATAATGAAGTTCAGATAGTGTCACCAGAGCTAATGTCTTTCCCTAAAATTTTAAAGAGGAAATGATAGCAATCAATCATCCAGAAAAAAATAAAATAAAATAAGCAGAAATATTTTTTAAAATGTTTTAGGTCAGTATATCATACAGTCCAAATGTGACACCAAATGTGACAGTACAAAATAAAATTTAACACCATGAATAGCAATGAATGCAAAATCCTCAAAAAAAATTTAGTAAACCAAAATAGTTATATAAAAACGAAAAATACATCCTCACCAACTTAATTCCAGGAATGTGTTATTTACTATTAAAAAATAATCGGGGCGTCTGGGTGGCTCAGTTGGTTAAGCTGCCAACTCTTGATTTTGGCTCAAGTCATGATATGACAGTTGGTGAGTTTGAGCCCTACCTCAGGCTCTGCACTGTTAGTACAGAGCTTGCTTGGGATTCTGTCTCTCTCCTTTCTCTGTTTTTACTCTCTCTCTCTCAAAATAAATAAATAAACATTTAAAAAGTAACCAACATATGGGGCGCTTGGGTGGCTCAGTCAGTTAAGCCTCTAACTCTTGATTTCAGCTTGCATCATTATCTCGCAGGTTCATGAGTTCAAGCCCCACCTCAGGCTAAGCGCTGTGAGTGCAGAGCCTGCTTGGGATTTTCTTTCTCCCTCTCTCTTTGTCCTTCCCCTGCTCATGCTCTCTCTCAGAATAAATAAATAAACTTAAAAAATGTTTAAATGAAAAAAACATAATTCAATAGAGTAGAAGAAAAAAGAGAGATATAAAAGATCATGTAAACATATAAAGAAGAGTATTTTATGACATTCGACATCAATTTGTTAAAAGAGACATAGAAAAACTTACACTAAACAACGTATTAATATAAAAAATGTGCAAAGCTTTGTCTCTGGAGTAGAATGACCACTGTCAACATTTCTATTCAATTTTGACCTGAAACCCAACCAGTGTAATAAGGCAAGAAATATAGGAGATGTCTACACGGAACTTATAGACACCAGTGTGAGAAATTAAAGATTCAAATCAACGAAATTATTAAGTTGAACCATATAAAATAATCTTTTAAAAGGTCATAAAAGACTAAATATGAGCACTTTAATACTTAAAATTATAAAAATGTAAAATCTTTTAAACTACTGTTTGAATAGAATTCCATAATAACCTCAGTTATTTTTGTAGAAATTAAGTCAATTTATATATTTATTTTTAAATAGATCTGAACAAGAACAATAAAGAGAAACAGCAGAAAGACATTGATGTGTTTATGTTACTGGATATCATGACATAACATAAATTATTGTATTGAAACACTATCATACTGAACAAAAATAAACAACTATATCATATCAATAGGTAGTCCAAAATTAAAAAAAAACATGTAAACATACTGCTTTATAACAAAAATAGCATTACATAGAAATAAAGAAAGTACTTTCAGTAATGATGCCGAATTATCTAAGTTTCAACAAAGGGGAAAAACAAAAAATATACCCCTGTCTTGTGTATGGTTTAATTAAAAAAAAATCAGTTCCTGATAGCCCATAGTTATAAATTTGAAAATTAAAATAATAAATTTTCTAGAAGGTAAAATGTGAGGATAGTTTTAGAGATCTTGAGGGAAGACAATATTTCTTTAAAATGAGACCAAAAAGGGAGCTTTAAACAAACAAAAAAAATGGCCTACATTAAAGAAGAATTTCCATTCATTATTAAATACCAATGTGAGAATGAAAAGTAAGCCATAGAGGGAAAGAACATAATCGTAGAACACATACCCATCAAAGAAGCTTTACCTTTAATATAGAAGGAACTATGAAATAATATGAAAAAGGCAAAATCTCAAAAGTGATTGACAGACTTGAAATGTACTTCATAAATGATAAACAAATATAAAAATATGAAAAGTGGCACAATAGCATTAGCCATTATGGGAATGCAAATTAAAACTAATATGAGATTCTAATAGTTACCCCTTGAGAATGGTTGAAATTAATGAAATTGTGACTACAAGATGATTGGTAGCAATAACAACCATCACCTTGTGCTTATGTGGTTGACAATTAGTTAAAAACCCACTTGTTTGGCAGGGAGAGGGGACACCTGAGTGGTTCAGTTGGATCAAGTATCCAACTCTTGATCTTGGCTCAAGTCTTGATCTCAGAGTCGTGAGTTCAAGCCCCACATTGGGCTCTGCACTTGGCATGAATCCCACCCCCCCCCAAAAAAAAGCCTACTTGTTTGACATTTTCTATTAAAGGTGATATGAAGTAGAAAGCTTACTACCAGGTGTATACCATAGAAAATGTATGTGCATGAGCACTAAAATGATATGTAAAGAAAATGGTTAGCAAAATTATTTGTAATTAGTTCAAATAAAAACAACCAAAACATTCATCAGTAGTTTAATACAAGTAAATTTTAGCGTATCTTTAAAATAAAATACAAGAGGGGCTCCTGGGTGTCTCAGTCGGTTGAGTTTCTGTCTTTTGCTCAGGTCATGATCTTGCAATCTGTGAGTTCCAGCCTGGCTTCCAGAGCTGTTCTGACAGCTCAGCGCCTGAAGCCTGCTTCGGATTCTGTCTCCCTCTCTCTCTGCCCCTCCCCCATTCATGCTCTTTCTGTCTTTCAAAAATAAACATTAAAAAGATGTTAAAATTCAAGAAAGAGTAAACTATATTTACACATAATCATATCATTTTATACCATCTAAAGATCTGTTGATGGTGAGACATAACACACTGGCCCTGGGATAGCTGGAGAGCAGATTTTTTTATTTACAATTCCAAATGAGAGAAAGCTGGCAAGCAGAGCCACGTAGACATTGCACCCAGAGACAGGGTAATAGCAAGCTGGATCTGTAGGGGACAGCGTATGTCTGGCAAGTGCGGTAGGATTAACTAGGTTTTGTGGCATCTCGGAAGACTGGTTATTTTGTAAACTGTCAGCACTCTGGTACATAGGAGATGTCTCCAGTTGTGCCTGGTCCTGGTAACTGACCCTGGGCCAACTAGGATTGATGCACTGACACACAGTAATGGACTGACTCACAATGGTACAGGGCACGAGCGCCTGACGAGGGAAGTGGCTGGGTTTGGAATGTATCAGCTACTCATAAAGGGGAACTAATTGGCACAACCAGAATCTCAAAACAGTCCCTGATTTAAGACGGTTCAACTTGAAATTTTTCAACCTTATGACCATGCAAAAGTGATAGGTTATTCAGTAGAAACCGTACTTCGAATTTTCAAGTTGGATTTTTTCCCTGGGTAGCAATATGCCCTGTGATACTCTGCAGTGACGCTGGGCAGCGGCATCAGCCGTGCCATCGCAAGAGTGAACAAGCCATACACTTAGAACCCTTCTGTACCCATAGAGCCATTCTGTTTCTCACTCTCAGAACAGTATTCAATAAATTACATGAGATATTCAGCACTTTATTAAAAAACAGGCCCTATGTTAGTTGACCTTGCTCAGCTGTGGGCTAATGTAAGTGTTCAGAGCATGTTTGAGGCAGGCTAGGCTAAGCCAGGATGTTCAGCAGGTTAGGTTTAGTCAACACATTTTCAACGTAATGGTGTTTTCAACTTATGATGGGTTTATCAGAATGTAAGCCCATCATAAGCGGAGGAAGATCTGTACTGAGTCAAGACAGCATAATTAAAAAAAAATATTTTGAACATATGAATGACAAAGACTTAGTATTTAGTGAAACAAGCCAAAAGAAAACAAACTTTGTAATTCCATGTATAGAAAGATAAATTAAACAATGCTAATGCACTGGTTTAGCAGTCAATTTGGCTGTTTCCTTTGAGATCTAGAGAGCAGGTTCTGTTTGGGAATGGGCATGAGCTGGCTCTTTTGTATCCAGTAAAATTCTTTTTCTTCATCGTATAGTGGCTCACTTCTTCACAATATATTTAGCTGTACAATTTACACATGTTTGTATGTTAGTTTTATTTCAATAGAAAGCTTATACACACACATTCTAATACACATTATGTTTTTTTCTACAGCCATTCACTTATGACATTTAAATGGATTGTTAAAAAGTCTGAACTTGACTAAATAGAAGTTTTACCATCAAATAAAGTACAGGAAAATCTAATGTGCTCATGTATGAGAAATGGTTCATTCAGGAAAGCTGCTCATATATTGTCTCCCAAATGATAGGATTTATTATGAGTAATTAGGAAGAGAGTATAACAAGAAGAAAAATCCACAGGAGAGTTGGTTTTTCCCATCAGTCCTGTATTAGATAAAGAGCATTGAAGTTTCTTATAAGATGGCCATGGTAATTATTACAGAAATCAATATTAGAAGACAAAATTAGCTAGAAATTACAAATGGAGAGCAAATGTAAAATAATTAACCAGATAAGTCATAATAACTCTTGGAAAAAATACTTTGATTGCTCATAACAGCTAAATAGCAATAATAAGCACCATTTTGTTTAACATCTATGTTAGCATTGATCTCATTTCACCATAAATGTGACTCAGCCAAATTTAAAAAAAAGTGTCAAGTTTTGGGGATCTATTGTAGAACACGGTGACTATAGTTAATAAAGGTACTATATTGCATACTTGAAATTTACCAAGGGAATAAATCCTAAGCATTTTCACCAGAAACAAAAACAAACAAAAAAAACAAAACACACACTAACAATGAGGTGATAAATGTTTTAATTAACTTGATTATATTAATCATTTCACAATGTATACTTACAACAAATTATCACATTTTATACTTAAAATAAATTATAATTGTATTTGTCAATTATCTCTCAATAAACCTGGGAAAAATTCTTTGAAACAAATAAACACAAAATTTTAATAGCTATAGATAACCATCAAGGTAATTCTTCAAGGTATAGAGAATTATGGTTTGTGAGGTGTCTTGTGCAGTACTCCTCATTCAACATCTAAATAGGAAGACATTATACCTATTCAACACAGGACAGTCCCGGCTATACCTGATATCCCACCATAGTCATTAATAGTAATCCTTTACCTTCTGAAAAGTGTCCTTGTGTGCACCAAAATTGTGTGGGTAGCCAAAAACAACTAAATATCCACTGGCCTTTCTGTTAATCAAGCTATTGGTAATAGCTACTTTTTAATATTCAAGAAGTTACCATTGATTTAAAGTATCAACTCATAAGCATATAGCTGATTAGAATACTTCTGATGTCACATCTTATCAGTCCTACCAGAGTTTTATGGCCACATCAGTATCAGCTGATGTCCCAAATATCATAGTAGTGATTTCCAAATTTATTTTCTATTCAAAAAACTTTGATAAATTATGCATATTGAGTAACTAACCATGTTGGATTTTAAATTATACAAAATAATTTACTGTTTGGCATTAATTCGGTGAAGAAATACACATAAACTTCAATACTTTTTAGAACTCTTAAAATACAAACCAGTGCCTCTGAATTAAGAGACACTTAGTGTATCTCTGTAGTGTATCTCTGAATCTTTTTTCTTTGTAATTTGTTTTAATAAAATAACATGTATGTTATAATAAATTCTCCAATCAGGTATATAGCTAGATAAGCACAAGTCTGTGAACTTGTAATTTGCCAAATGGTTTGGAACAAATATTAATTTTAATCCCTAATGTAGATATTATAATTTGCAAAGACATCTTATAATATAATTAAAAAAGTAATTATTTTCTCATTTGCAGAAAGATTATGAAATATTTTTATGTATATATAATTGAATATCTAATTATAGGTTTATATTAAAGAGATAAGCTTCTTTGCAGCTTTGTATTTTAGCTATATTTTCTAGAAATTTAAATATTTTATATTAGTTTTAATATAATAACAATATCTCATATGGAAGTATTAAAATTTTTAATCTTGATGTATAATATCTGTATAGAGCATGTAAAAAACCTTATAATTAGATACATTGGGGTGAAAAGCTGTTATGAATATTTTTAAGCAGCGTAGACTAAACCAAAAAAATATCATTTGATTACACTTAAATACATGCCTTGCATATTTTTGAATATGCATTGTTTTAATGTCCTTAAATAAAATCTTTGACTGTATAGCAATATTAAGAAATAGGCCTTACTGTTCGTACCATGATAAAACATTATAGTAACCTATTTGATTTGGCAGCAACCAGAAATTAAAAGACATACATTGTATGTATTTCTTTAGAAAAATTCGCAATCTTGGTTCAATTTCAAAGTGTTGGCAAAGTCTCTCTCTCACAAAAAAAAAAAAAAAATACAAGTGGTCATGGTTGTGTGGAGGTGATAAGCATCATGCAGAGCATGGAACCCAGAGAACACAGGCATGTCCCTTGACCCGGGCTTTTCAAAGGCCCAGTCTCTAATAATCATACCAACAGATTCTTCAGAGCTTTTAGCCAAAACAGAAAATACATTCATGTTGTGTTTAATGCAAAATGTAACATTCCATGAAAAGGATTTAAGACAAGTGAAATTTGGAGCAATTAGTATTCCAAATGACCTTCTGTGTTTATAATAAGCAGAAGGAGAAATGGGCACTGATCTGAGCTATAGACCTATTTTTATTAAAATCATTTAATTTGATTATGTATAATTCTTTTCATTGTCTAAATTTTATTTGGGGAGAACAAATTTGAGGCTAATATGAGGAGACTGGAAAAATTTCCAGATTTTGTAACTAATGGCACAATGTCAGCCAGATTTTTTTCTTTTACACTAACTTTATATGAGTTTTATAAGATATTGATATATTAAGGTTTCAGGTAATAAACTTTTGTAAGCAAATATTTATTTTTGAAATAAATTAAATGTATAATTACTATTTTAAATAAATCATATAACTTTACAATTATATTATTACTACAAATAAATAAACCATTTCAAATAATCTGTGATCATATACAAAGGCAATTAAATTATAACAAAAAAGGTTTACTTTGTTTGGCTGTAAAGATTTTTACCCTTAGAGATTAGGTCTTCCAGAAGCCCATGATCGTGGCAAAGTTTTTGTCATTCTCACTCTTGTTAATTTTGAGCATTTATTTTGAGTATTTATTCTGCTTGGGAGATAATTTAGCTACTGGATAGTATCTGGGTCAAGAATTAACCTAGAATTTTTCTCAGACTGTCGTCTTAGGAAAGGACAAAAGATGTTCACATCTAGATGATTTATTATGATTTACCAGCATGGATGAAGAACAGATTAACAAATGATCTCCATGCATGGTAAACTTGGCTGTAACACTTGCTTACGAACACAAATTTGTTCTGAGACGGTTAATGTGTTAGGGAATAAGTTTAACACAATGCAGATTTCACATTTGCTTATCTATTGTTTCATCTGTGGGAAATAAGGAATATGTTCAAAACTGCACATAACTGAATTTATATAGACACACACAACCCAAGTATCCTTTACAGCCGTAGGTTTACAACATGTGTTATGCTACATACATCATCTTACAATTTAACACATGTAAAATTGTTTTTATTAGTGTTTTCTCTTTTTAAAATGTGTGTTACTAAGTTTTCTAGTGTCTTGATCAATAAACATTGTATATGTATATATACATATACGTAATAAGCCCATTAGCTCTCTTATGTTAATGCACAATTTTGAATAAAAACACATATTTTGTGTTATAGCAGAACTGACTGTACTATATTTTTATAGAAGACCAGGGCACATAGGGTGAATGATTCCAAAAAGTTTAGTAATAGAATTAGGAAATAATATTGATAAAATAAATAAAGAAATCAAAGTCTTTGTTTACTAAAAAATCCAAGAAAAATATATATGAATGATATGATACATATGTAGTATATAAAATATGTATATATATTTTAAACTTAGTTACTTCCCTGCTTGTGAAACTAGAGAAAAAAACCAATACTTCTCTTCTATATTAACAACAACAAAATGTTTAAATATTTACTCAGTTCAGAATGTATACATGCTAATTGACATAGTGATATTTGGGCCATATGTTGTAAGCAATGAAAGAATTATAAGTATAGACTATGTAATGATTAAGGTTTATAAAAATAGGACATAATTTTTGAAGTTTCAGTATTTTACGAAACATTATTGCTTAATTTAAATATTGAGTCAATATATTGTACATCTGTAACTAATATTGCACTGTATATTATCTAACTAGAATTTAAATAAAACCTTAGTGGTATCTTGGTGGCTCAATTCAGTTAAGTGTCTGACTCTTGATTTCAGCTCAGGTCATGATATAGAGCCTGCTTAAGATTCTCTCTCTCTAATCTCTCCCTCTACACTCATGATCTCTGTCTCTCAAACATAAATTAATTAATTAATTAATTAATTAAAAAGTAAATAACATTTTCAATTACAACAGTCATGATAACAAAAACACATTTATGTAACTAATTTCATAAATCGACGGTTGGTTACTTGGCCTAGGAGTAAATATTTTCAGCTTTGCAAGTGATATATGATCTCTGTCATAACTACTCAACTCTGATGTTAGGGAGAAAGCAGCCATAGATACCGTGTAAACAAATGGGCCTGACTGCATTCAATAAAATTTTACTGATAAAAACAGACATTCAGAATGGACTTCAGTACACTGAAAGCTAATTCATAGCAAATCATTTACACTGTTACAAATGTGATAGTTACTAATATTTGAATAGATCATTGAAATTGTAAAACCCTATTATATAAAGTTTCTAATTCAATCCCCCATCAAATCTCTAACAGTTGTATATTATTATTAATAAATTCTAGATAAAGAAATTGTGTCTTGATGAGATTAAATAATTCGGTTAAATATTATTAAAATTAATAGCTATGATCAAAACCAAAACCAGATTTTTAACTAATTATTACTGTGAATATTATGATATGGAGCTTTCAGTGTGTTGGAAAAGGAAGAATTATATAATTTCCTAGGGGAAAATTAAATATTCTTCTCACTTAAGTTCTAAATTATATTCAGATGGTGATTTCAGTAGGGGAAATTGAGCATTAATATACATAACTAGTGTTCAAATACCAGATAACAGGATTTAGCTGATAAAGTATATACAAGGTCCTTGTAATATTCAAAATATAAAGTAAGTATTCAAACAAAATAGCTATTGTTTTAAACTTTGTTAGAACTTTTGAGAATAAAGTACTCAAGGAAAAAATTTACTTGTCAACCCTCAGATATGGCTCTTAAGATGCAATCCACCTAAAAACTCCAATGACTAAAATAACCAAATACACCATTGCCTAATTTTATTTTTCTGAAAATAAATATCTAAAATATTATTTAAAATTATCTGTCAAAAAATGTACTTTAACTAGCTGTTTATTTTCTTGATGAAGCTATTTATAAACAACAATAAAAGATTGATTCTAAGTGTATCATTTAATCGGTAGCTCTAACATTTTTATAATGTTCACTATACCATATTCAGAATATTGGTGACTGGGGTTGTTGTTAGGTGAACCATTCACTCAATCCATGAGTATAAACATAGCATGTGATATGATTTAACTTATTAGGGACCTTTGCCATGCAGCATCCCCATTGGAATTTCTAAAGCACATGTCAATCAATATACAAATGAAATATTTTTCAATATTACACTTGATGCTTGATATATAGTCCATAAGAGTTAGATTTTCATATTGATATCGTCTGATCATTTGTTTTATTAATTTTGTAACATCAAATAATGTTGTTGTTCAAGATCTTCACTTAATGTTCAATGATCAATCATTTCAAATATATTTTCTTATAATCATGTTGAATATATTTTACATTTTGAGGTAGCAACTTTTCATTATTTTTTTTAATGTTTATTTTATTTATTTTGAGAGAGTGCAAACAGGGGAGGGGCAGAGAGAGAGGAGAGACAGAATCCCAAGCAGGCTCCACACCCAGTGCAGAGATCAATATGGGACTCCAATACCATGAAGTGAGCTCATGACCTGAGCCAAAATCAAGAGGAGGTGGCTTAACCAACTGAGCCAGTAGGCACCCAAGCAACATTTTACTCTTATAAATATATACACATATATATGTATATATATGTGTGTGTATACACATATATACATATATATGTGTGTGTATGTATATATGTGTGTATATACACACATATATGTATATGTGTATATATATGTATATGTGTGTGTATATGTATATGTATGTATATGTATATATATATGTATATGTGTGTGTATATGTATATGTATGTATATGTATATATATGTATATGTATATGTATATGTATGTGTATGAAAGTGTTGATTTCCTTCATGGACATTGCAAACAGATTAAACATTTTTTTTTCTTTTCTTAATCTATTAAGAAAGGCAGTGAATCAAAAAACACTTTTACAACTTATGTGATAAAATATTTTTGCCAATATAAGAGTGAACACTACATTTTATTTAATGTAGAGTATTAGCATAGAATAGTGTTCAAAGAGTAAAGTGAAGGCATAAAATGTCTTTTATGACAAGAGGTAAAGAAAATTGGAAAATAAGATGAAGGGACAAGGAGAGTGGGCCTGGAGAGGGAGCTATTTTCTTCCAATGATCATACCCTGCTGTAGCTAAGCAGGGAGTGAGTGTGGGATTTGGAAATTTGGTTCAAACCAAATTTGAACCCAGTGGCAAGTTAGGTTATCCTCGGCTTAGTACTTCTTTATTCTCTTGGGTTTTTAGTGCACCTTTGTTAAAGCACCAGTAAGGACTTACATGGACTTTTGGCAAGTTTTCTAGAAAGGGAATTGCTCTGTCCAGAAACCAAATTAGGGCTAAGGGAATGCATGACTTACAGAAGGAAATTATGATTAACAAGAAAGGTTTTAAAAGAACAATGAAGAATGCAGAAGCAGCCAAAGATTCTGTGCATCAGTACTAGGGAAAAGTAACAGCAAACTGGTAGAGTTTGCTGAGCTATAAATATTACTAGGGAATTCCCAAAACTTATTGAGGAAGGAACCCAAGGGCACCACGTGAGATATCTGTTTATATGTGCATGAAGGAGGATCTCAGGATCAGCATGTTTTATTATTAAAGAGTCTTTGACACGACACAGCTAATTATTTATATTCTAAATGTACAGCAAAATGTTAAATTTTAAATTATTTTTGGATACATATATCTTGAAAGCAAACATTTTTCTAAGGTAGCTGTGACTTAAATTGTTCTCATTCAACAATACACTTTTTGTTTCCTTAATACTCTCACAGATACTAGTCTCTATTGCTATTGTGTAGCCATAGGACAGTATTTGGCCAGTAGAATGTTGATGGAAGTAATATATACCCTTTCCAAGCCTGGGGCATAAAATCATGCATAAGAGATTTTCTGTTCTTTCTTTCAACTACATGGCACTCTTGGAGAACATGTGTTCTAGGTGACTTATCTACACAGAGGAAGAGACATCACCCAGTGGCAGAGAAAAAAGTTAACCATTGTTTTATTAATATATTGAGATCTTAGAAATTATATGTCACTCATGCCTAGATTTGTCTATATTAATACAATAACAAATCATGTAAATGATTTTTTCAAAGTTTCCAATTTTTCTTATGCTGCATCTCTAATCATAGAAAATAAAAATCTGTTGTAACAGTGAATTTGTCACCTTCCATGACCTCCAGTCCATTAGAAATAAAGGGGACCTCCATTATAATTAAAAAGAACCAAAAGGAAATAAAACATGTATTAATACTAAACACATCAAAGACCATAGTTATAGTGCTGTTGCATTTTATAATTGATTTTCTCTGGTAGCAATATATTTTTAAGATCAGTGTTTAAGGTGAGAATATAATTCTCCCTGTATCTCTCTTTTTTTCTTGACAAAGGAAGAGCCTGTTACTGCTGGCATTGGACACATTGTCACCAAATTTTAATCTCTATCTTTTGACCCCTTCATGGTCAAAAAATTATTACAATAACACACTTCAACTACCCCAAATCCAATATTAAATTACTCTAAAAGGAATCATAGCCTATCAAAAAAACAATGTTCCACTTGCTCTAAAAAAATAAAGTCTTAAAAAAGGAGCAAAGGTACATTTTTACTGATAAGACATAATTTTTGCCCGTATAAATTCTGAAACAAGACCTAGTTTCTACCATACAATCCATATAAACATAACTGAAATTTTTAACAGCTTATTGAGGCATAATGAATTTTTTTTACTTTTGTTTTTTAATTGAGGGAAAGAGAGAGAGTACATAAACTGGGGAGACGCACAGAGTGGGAGAGAGAGAGAATCTTAAGTAGGTTCCATGCTCAGTGTGGAGCCCAATCCAGGGCTCGATCCCATGACCCTGGGATCATGACCTGAGCTGAGATCAAGAGTCAGATGCTCAACTGAATGAGCCATCAGACACCGTGAGGCATAATTTACATAACATAATGTTTATCCATCATAAATTTACAATTACATAATTTAATAAATTTATAAAGTGTTCAACTATCAGCCCAATAGAGGTTTAGATATTTTCTCATCCTAAATGTTCCTTTGTGTTCATTTGTAGTTAATCTGCTTCTACTCCCTGCCCTAGGCAACCACTGATCTTCTTTCTTTCTATTAAATGTCTATCATTAAATATCTAACATTAAATTGGATAAATTTATCTTTGCTAGCTCTTTCATATAAATGGAATTATATGTAGTGTATTATTTTGCATATGGGTCCTTTCACTCACCATAATGTTTTTGAGATTTATCCAAGTTGGACCACGTATCGGTGTTCAGTTTCTTTTAATTTATTATAGATATACCAAATTTTGTTTATCCATCAGTAAATGTATGGATATCTGGTTTGTGGACATTTGGACCATTGTTTGCACTTTTTGCCCATTGTCAATAATGCTATTCTAAACATTTGTGTACCTGTTTTTGAGTGGATGTATGTTTGATCTTAGGACAAGCTTATATTTAACATTCAAGAAATTGAAGGGCATTTGGGTGGCTCAGTCACTTAAATATTGTTAGAATATGTGATGTATCACTTGTCTCTAAGGTTCTGTTTATTTTTTTTTCAAATTTTTGTGTTTTTTATTTTTTTCTTTCTTTTCTTCAAATTGGTTAATTTTTATTGATTTGTATTCAGGTTCACCGAATTTTTTTTTTTTTTTCTAGTGTCACACATCTGGATTGGATTAAACTTAGTTAACTTTTATTTTAATTACCATACTTTTAAATTTTATAATTTCACTTTGGTTCCTTTAATACCCAATAGGTCTCTAGGTATTAATTTATTATTATCACTATTTCTTTAAACTTTATTTCCTTTTTATTTCAATATCTTTATAATAGCTAATGTGAGATCTCTGTGGAAACAAGGATAGTCTCTATAAATTGTTCTTATTTTCCTAATTATGGATCACAATTTCCTATTTATTTCCATATCTCATAATATTTTTGATTGAAAACTGAGTATATTGCTAATATATTTTAAGTGTGATATTTTCTCCCAAAGATTGTTTTTGTTGCTTTTTTTTTGGTTTACTTTTCTTTGTTGTTTTATTGGTTTCTTTTTTTTTTTAAGTTTATTTATTTATTTTGAGAGAGAGCAAGAGAAGGCGGCATGAGTGGGGGAGGGACAGAGAGAGAGGGAGAGAGAGAGAATCCCAAGTAGGCCCCACACTGTCAGTGCAGAGACTGACATGGAGCTCAAATCCATGAACTGTGAGATCATGACCAGACCCCAAATCAAGAGCTGGACACTTAATCAACTGAGCCATCCAGGCAGCCCTATTTATTTCTTTTTTGCTCCTTTTTAATTTTTTTAATTTTAATTAAACTATGGTTGACATACAATATTATGTTAGTTTCAAGTATATAACATAGTGATTCAACAATGAAATGTTTACCACACTCAATGTAATCACCGTGTGTCACCATACAAAAGAAAATTACAATATTATTGGCTATATATCTTTAAAGTAAGCTCTGCACCCAAAGTGGGGCTTGAACTCATGACCCCAAGATCAAGAGTCATATGCTCTACCAATTGAGCCAACCAGGTGCCCCTTGACTATATCTCATGTTGTACTTTTGTTGTTGTTATTCCTTTTCTTAAATACTTTGCTAAGTCTGTGAATTCTATTTCCCCTGTAGTGCACAGTTACTGATGTCTCTGTTCAGTTTTATTTTAATTTTAAAAAATATTTGCTTTTATATTTAAACCTAAC
Source organism: Lynx canadensis (assembly GCF_007474595.2). Classification (NCBI taxonomy): domain Eukaryota; kingdom Metazoa; phylum Chordata; class Mammalia; order Carnivora; family Felidae; genus Lynx; species Lynx canadensis. The sequence goes on from NC_044306.2 coordinate 94,175,038, forward strand.
TTTACTCTGGTTTTCTCTGCTTTCTATAACTTACTGAGAAGCCAATGACTACATGGAGGTTGTTTTAAAAAAAAATGTGGGCAATAATCCTTCCACCTCTGTCAATGGATCTGTGTTTGAATAGGGAAGCATATTTAATGCTCAACTCATTTTCAAGTCTTCACTTCATTCTAGGCCCTTTGGAGTCTTCTATGCATGTGTGGATAGCCATGAAATATACCAGGAATTTGTCAATAGCTTGGACCCTCTTTCTTCTCCATTGCACAAGTACAAAATCACAGTCAGAAATGTTCTGTCTTCAATCATGGACTATAATCTCAGGTTAATAAAATGAGCTGTATCCCATCATTTGCTTGTTGCCTTTGAATAGTCATATCCACGAATGATGATGCTGGGCATGGACATTGCTCACTGCTCTGAATCAACTAAGTTCCTTTTACCTATAACAAATAATCTGCCAGGTCTCACTTTCCCCATCCTGACATGAACCTGTGTCTACCAACCTGGAAGGACGTGTAAGCAGGTCCAGGCCAATTGCCACAGATTCCCTCAGTTCTTACAGTTCAGCAGTTTTTAAAGCATAAATGCTTCGTACTTTGGTTTATTCCTTTTGTCAAGTACTATAATACTAAAATGGGTGCTGCTGTTTATTTTTTCCAGCTTTACTTTTAAAACAGAGGACTTGTCAGTCTTCTCATTGGCCATGGCTGGAAGTTCCACCTCCTTATACCACTTTTGCAAAGACCGAAACAGGATGTGATGTTAAAATCGGGGTTTGTTTTTCAGTCTCTTAGGGATAATCCACAGTGCCTAATTCAGGGCAGTAGGTATATTGGTGTGGAAAGTATTATCCATCCATTCTACTTACATTTATCTGTGACATTCCATTTGAGAGCTAAGTACTCTAGTGGATGAACTAGCTAGTCTTGTTATCTTATTTGCTTCAATTATTAAATTGAATAGATTTTTTCCCAGAATCTTCTTAATATAATATTTTTTCTATCCAATTCTTTCCACCAACTCAGTATCTGAAGTGCCTTTCATTATTCAGCCAAACAGATACATGAGTTACAGACGGTGCAGTCTTGCCAGAGCTGTTGAATGAATCACTAACTGGAGCAAATGTTTCACTATTTTTTCACACCTTGACAGGAAATAATTTCCTCCTAGGAGGATTTCTCAACCACTTCCAGGAACCCGAATAACCATATATCCATTGGCCAAATGTTTTATCATATTGTCTCTTGTTCAAGAGTCTCTTGTTCAGTATGTCTCTTATCACATTGTTCAATTTACCTACCTAGAGAATTTTTCATAATTTCACTAGCCTGTACCTCTAGTAGTATTACACTTGAACTCTAGTGTTATATTCATCCGGTTGCCAGCTTACAATCTTCAGGTTCCTCACCATCCCACATACTATACGGATCATTGTAAGATTATCAAATAGTACCATGCTAATATGTAAAAGGGTGTATTTCCTTTTAAATGACTGATTATATGGTAGATTTATAAAACAATAAAGGGTTCTAGCATAGAATTCATAACCTGAGCACAGTTAATGCCATAGAAGAAAAGGCCATTCCATATGTGGCCTCATTTATTTTAGGATGTTTCTGCCCCATTTTGTAGTAGGAAGAGAGGTGAAGAATAAGGTGGTAAGGTAACTCCTAAATACTATTTGACCAAGGTCTTCTTGGGCTGAAGGAGCTCAACATTAGTCATGTATTCACTTTTCTTCTTGTACAATTTGTTCCTAATTTAGTGAGATAGGGACTCTAAATATTCCCCAAACTTAGTGGTGTATAGAACTTTGGCTTCCATTGCACCACATTATTTTCAACGAGATTTACATCCGTTAGTAAACTCCCTGGTATTCCACCAGGGTCCTGGAATAGGAGGGTCCCTTGACTACAGGAATTACACTCATAAAAACATATATTTTCCTTCAAGAGGCAAGATATACAAGCATACCCACTGTATTCATAACCTCTGCACCACGGTTACTAACATTAAAACTCAGTCAATATCCTCTCATAAAGCATGGAGAGTATCATCAGAAATGGTTCCCTGTTAGCGAAAGCTATTACCTATTAGACTGACTTGAAGTCAAAAAACCTTCTCAGAAGTCCTTATCAATGCAAAAGGTTCATACCTCTTTTTCATGCTTTACTCATGGTTCTACCCTAAAAAGATACAGTGTGGTCTAGTTAAACTTTTCATGGTTCATTTTCGGTTAAATATAGTTATTTAATGCTTATGATGAGTGATGTCCCAGCTTTAGAATTGTGAAACAATATGAAAAATCTGCGAAAAAGTCCTTGATTTCATGTCATCTACAATTAAGACATGCCAGAGAAGGATTCCATAAGATATACTATTTTTGGAAGATATCCTCAATAAATTGTGTAACACTTAGGAATGAAGAAAGCATCACATTTTTCAAGCCACAGCAATATTATAACCATTTAAGTGATCCACTTAATCACAAGAATCACAAGAATGTATAATTGCAGTGAAGTTTGATTGAATAAGAGGAAAAACATATTCTGAATAACGTATTAGAAGGTAACCTGTTTTTTAAAACTCCCATCCCATCATATACTGGAATAACTTTCATTGATTGTTTTTTAAAGCTGCACAACTAATTTATAAATTATATTTTTCTAAGCAGGAGAAATTTCACTGCTTTTTTAAAAATATATGTCTTGGTATGGGGTACCTGGGTGGCTCGGTCAGTTGAGATTCCGATTCTTGATTTCAGCTCAGGTCATGATCTCACAGTTCATGGGACCCATCCCTGCATCGGGCTTTGAGCTGGCAGTGTGGAGCCTGCTTGGGATTGATTCTCTCCACCTCTCTCTCTCTCTCTCTCGCTCTCGCTCTCGCTCTTGCTCTCTCTGCCCCTCCCCCTTGTGCACTGTCTCCTCTCTAAATAAAGTAATTTCAAAGTATATATATAGTCTTATTTACATATTTTTGTTGCTATTATAGAAATAAATGAAGTCAGCATAAAGTGTGTCAGCAAGTGTGAGTCAGCAAAAGCTATTTATTCAAAGTTTGCAAGGGAGTCAGCTACTATCACTTGCATTTGGCAAAAACTCAGAGGCAGGTAGGCGATTGTGAAGGTTTTATGGTAAAAAAGAAGCAAGGCTCTGGTGTGTCCATGATGAAGTTTTGGGGTGATGGTGGGTTGGTCCAGAGCCGATGACCAAGAAAGAATTCTTGAAGACATCTTTGGTGCAAAAAGATAATTTTATTAAAACACAGTGAGAGAACCTGTGGGTAGGAAGAGCTGCACTAGGGTCATGACAGGTAACCGATTATATACCCTCAGGTTGGGAGGGGGTTAGGGATAGAGTACGTCTCTAAGGTGTCTTGGAAGCAAGGTTTCCAGGACCTTGAGGGGATAGGTTAGGAAAACGCCATTTATTACCATTTAGTAAAACCTCAGTCATGAGACCCTTCAAATGTATATCAGGGGGCCATAAGCTTGGAATATGATTGCCAGCATGTAGCTTGGGACAGTTGAGATAAAGGAAGTGTCTAAGGGAATTTTTATATGTTAAAGTAAAGTTACAGGTTCCTGGGGGGGTGGGTCAAGGTAATGTTAAGCCAAGATTCCTTTTTGCTGCTAGCAAAGTGTGATCATTGAGGTAGCTGAGCTCCTAGAGGGAGGTCACTCTGCCTGTTTCAAAGACTTGTCAAAGGATTGTAAGCAGTAAGGGGATTTAATTTCTCATTTGCCTTAGTTTCCCACATCACTATGGCAAGCACTTAAACCTCTTCCCTTTGTTCTTGAGTAGTCAGGACTGTCCGAGGAATATCACACATATTCCACCGGCGGGGGGGGGGGGGGGGGAGCTATGCCGTTAGCCTGTACTTTGCCCTCAGCTTGGCCCACACTCCATCATTGTCGTGATTGATAGTTGTTGGCATGGAGAAGCTGAAGTTGAGCTAACAAGAAGTGGGTTATCCTAGGTGATTGGTCAGTGTAGTATATTTGGCTTTCTCTGGTTGCTTCTGAGTAGGAAGCTGGGAGGGAAAAGAGAGGAGGGCAAAAATGGGGAAAACTGGCAATTATTGACCAATTTGATCCTTTGGGCCTGATTGCTGCGTCTTGGCTTCCTGGACTGGTTACTTTTTTATATGGTCTGGTCATTGCCCATTTGCACATTCATTATTTGGTCATCATGCTCTTATTTCAATTTTCTGCACACATTCAACCATATGTGCATTTTAAAAAAACCTAATGATAGATCTGATGCTAAATGTGTCTGAAAAGAATAAATGATATAACCATGTATCATACGTGCACATGCCACAAATGTCAGAGATAATCAAATATCCTAGGTCTGCATTACCCTACATCAACAGCACCATCTAGGTATTTTTTTCATCTTGAGGACAATTACTTTGCAATTCAATTCAAATATGACACACTAGTCTTTTGTGAGCACAGCCTCCATTTTCTCTAGTCTGCTTCCATCTCTTGTGTTAGTTTTTACTCACGTCCAGGTAAAGTTCCAGACACATTTTTAATGTTTATGCTTTTGATGTAGGGATCAACCATGTGAACTCATTTGGCTCTGAGAACAAGGTGAAAGTGATGGTGTGCCAATTCCTAGCATAGAAGGTGCAAATGATTCAGAAGTGTTTGCTTGCTAGCCTGTGTTTCTCTGATTATCATGCAGAGGACTTGCCTATACTAACCTGTTGGTTCAAAGAGGAGCTGAAGAACATGTGAGAAAGAGGAAAAAGACACATGACAAGTCCTACAAAGGTTAGTTAAATCCAGCCTAGATTAGTCAGACCTTCCAGATACTATATGCTAGTATGTTTTGAGTGTATCTTTACAAAGAAAAGGCTGATATATATATGTATTGAACATTGCGCTGAAGTTCTGTGAGTCTGGATCTATAGAGGGAAATAAACGTCCCTGCATTTCTCAGTGCTACTGTAAAAAGCCTTAGTCTTCTGAGAGTCTTCATATACCATGAGAATTAGATTTTCAGACATTTGTCTAATGAATTGCTTTGATCTGAAGGGATAATAAAGCTTTATTTATCGCTTGGTGAAAACCAAATAAGTATAGCCTGGACTGTATCTCTCGATTAACACTTAGAGTGGGAGCATCTTGGAGAGTTACCTCCCTAGGTAATTTATGGCAAAAGGGATGAAGCCACACAACGTGCCATAAAAGCTGATATGCATCAAACTTTCTGGCTCCCAGAAAGATTTTATTTACATATCAGGGGTTCGGAGTAAGGACTCCAATTATTTTTTTTCCAATTACTTTTCTACAGAAACCCTTTCAGGTGGGTTTCAGGGGGCAGCTGTTTCCATTCTGTTGTAAGCAGAGGATAACACATTTTCCTGGCCCCTTACCTATAGAGTGCCTGGCTACTTTTATGGAAAATCTGCTATTGATTCTCATCATGTCATGTCAGAAGTAAGCACGAGGACGAAGGGGGCCAACACATTTATTATTTACTGTGAGGTAATAAATAATAAATCTATCTTTGACCCAGAATACCATGTGTGTGCATTTAGGATAAAATGAATACAGATGAATATTCGTCTCCAACAATTGAACTTAATTTAGTTGAAATAAGATAGAATTTAACTCTTAAAAATACAACTATCTTCAGTTTTTATAACAGAGACAGTTCTGTATGCTATATACTATGGGAGTTTTAGAAAAATTGCGGGACTATTGCTATGCAGTAAGCAGCCAAAAGGAAGTAATCCTTAAGCCAACTATTTATTTAAACAATTGGATTAAGGTTGGGATGATGGAATGATAGATGCTGGCAAAACATATTGGAAGATGAAAATGGAAAATACAATACTAACAAATTTAATACTGATAAGCCAGAGCAGTAAGGTTCAGTTTAATAAAATGTGAACTAAAATATATAGTTGAAAATCCCATTTTCAATATGTTAATGAATTCAAGGAAAATATAATAATATGAAAAATGATATTAGATTACAGGTCCAGAACAATGCTAAAGGCCTTTTAAATAGATAAACAGTAAATATAAGAGCCCCAAAATTTAGAGTAATAATGTAGAACATGATGAATGAGAGAGTGATAAATAGCTGAGGAAGAGACTTAGCCAGCAGATAAGTTGATTGACATTTTCAAGGCCTCTGAGATTGAAATCACAGGTGAGAAGTAATTTATCATTAAATCTCAGAATGATGGACTCAGGATTGATGTTTTTAAAATGCAAACTAGGATGAGCAATGTGTAAATCTGAGGACTTGTATCTTTTTCAATTGCAGTTCTTGTTTTAAAGGTCATAGATAGTTCTGACCCACTTTTTGACAATCACCTGTTTCAAGCAAATTCTTCAAAGTCAAATTAAAAAGAAGGGATAAAGATAGATACAACGGTTCAGAATCACCTTCAGCTAACCAAAGAGAGTAAATTGACTGCAGGGATGAATGAAACAGAAATAAAGACATAGGAAATAACAAAGAAGACAATCAACTGAGGAACTTGTTGAAGAGTTTCTTAAAAGGGAGAATAATTGGGAGATAAGAATTCTAAGAAGCAGAGCATTGAGGGTGATACAGTAAGTTGGGACATAGTTTACACTTTTTCTTTCTTTTTCTTTCTTTCTTTTTTTTTTTTTTCTGGTCCTGAAATTCTTTCCCATGATTGCAAATGATCTTCAGCTTTCTAGGTAAGCATTTGGCGGTCTCATTGCTTGCATTAGGGAAGTGAAGTGAAATTCATTTTACATGGTGTTTGGGGCATCTAATTTATTTCCTAGTATACAAAGTGAGCTTAAGATATAATTATGGCTCAACTATACTTTTTTTGAGATTTTTTTTGTTTATTTATTTTTGAGAGAGAGAGAGAGGCAAAGCACGAGCAGGGAAGGGGTAGAGCGAGAGGGGGACACAGAATCTGAAACAGGCTCCAAGCTTCGAGCTGCCAGCACAGAGTCCTATGCAAGGCTCGAACTCACAAACCGTGAGATCATGACTTCAGCCGAATTTGGATGCTTAACTGATTAGGCCACCCAGGTGCCCCTAAAGTGGGTTTCATATTTGATTTATATTTGATTTGACTCATGGAATTAACTATATATGTTATTATATAGTGTAACAAATATAATAATATAGTGAATAATAAAACTATAATATACTGTTTTATAATTATGCATAACATTAAATACAGTTTTATGTAATGTATATAGGGAAAACAAAAGATGCACATATAGCTATAAGACATTTTATATATATTATCTTCTATTATACCTATTTATAACATATTACATATATCTTGATAAATAAAATTAAAGTTTCTGGTTATGGGAGTCACAGAGATGATTAATGTGTTCTGTAAAAAGGATAACCAGATAGGTATTGCATTTGCTAATAAGAGACCTAATAACCTATACAGTGCTTCACCTTTAAGCCCACAAAAAAGTTGATTGTAAGATTATTGACTATAATGATTGAATTTTCTCTCCTTTTCTCCTGCTCTACCTCTCTATGTTCTTCACTTATGTTTTTTTTTTTTTTCAAGATGATAAAGACATTTGGAAAAATTTGTAGGAAATGTAAACTCTGAGAATCACATACAGTAAAACATCTGGTTATATATCCCATTTTGTTATAAATAGGTGACCTGACTCTTAGTTGATGTCCAAAATTCAAATCCAGCATTTTAATTCATTTTGATGTTCATTCTCAAAATTATGTTATTCTTATTCACTTCTCACAGAAATCAGAAGAGTAGTCCTTTATCTGTAAACAGTTCCATCGTATTAAGTGTCTATACAGCTTGAGACCATTAAAATCCATATTTAAATGTTGTAGATAAAAAAGAAAATTGAATGGAAAACTGCATATTTCTCAGATGTGATCACTGTCTATAGTAATGATTCAAAAGCCGTAGAAAGAACTCAAAATACATTTCCTAATTATGCGATGCAATAATTGTTGCTATATTCAAGATTTTGTTGTTCCTCCAATTTTTCTACATGCTGATCAGCTACCTTGATTTTGTTTTCTATGATTACGGCTCAACTATACTTGCAGATGAACATGCCCATCTAAAACTATAAAGACATTCTTAAGTGAGACTTGGAAGTCCCAGGGCTACAAAGTCAAAAGTGCATAATAACAAAAACAGTGGATGAAAACTTTTGATAGAAAAAATAAAATCTGCTACGGGTTTGTTGACTTCATTTGCTCAGGAGGTCAAATGAAAGTGCAAATCGCACTTAGAGAATAAAAAACTGGTCATCACTATGCACACTAACATTTTCCCTCTTGGATCTTAAATAATTTGAGGAATAAATTGAATGTTATTTGCATCTTCCTTATAAAGAAAAACCTGCTGCTATTTTTAACCAGTATTTTATTGTAAGATTTGTTTTTCTCTCTTCCTTATTTTTCTCACTTCAAATTTCTATTAACTTTAATTGATTTTACCTTATTTGCAAGTTTATTTGGAAAGCAGTAAAAGGAATACTAGCTAGTAAATAAATCTTTCACAGTTATAGCATTAATGTGCATTTTGAAAAAGATGAGTAAATAACTTTCTTTTCTATTTAAATACAGAGGCTTAACATATTTCCAGAGCTCTTTGAACTATTGAGCCATTTCTAATGCCCCCATATTTAATATTTTCACAGGGTCTTAATGTATGAGAAACAAACAAAAAAACCCACTTCGGCAAGTTAAATTCTCCAAAATGGAAGAGTTTTGGATTGACACCTTAATGTGTAGGAATTGGCCTTTTTACTATAATTACACAACTCTATTTTTAGGTTCAGATTCTTAAACCAGTATATATCCAACTACTGAAGTAATAAATTTGATAATCAGATTATCAACAAACTATAATATTTACTTTTAATATATGCTAAAAAGATATTGCAGACATAATCTTCTTTCCAAAGCTAAATGTATCTGGATGTATTCAATAATTACAAATTTTCAGCACATTCAGAACAATTATAAATCAAATGACTAAATCTAAGGAAAAAAACAGACAACTTTAAGATAATTCTGACATAGAAATTTTGTGACATATCTTCTTTGGCTTTCAAGTGATTGAATTACTAGGTTAAACGTATCAATAATCATAATAAACGTAATAATCCTTTCCTCAGTATTCACCAAAGGAGGTAGTGGAAAATGTTATTTTTATTTAAAGCATTTTTAACTTTTGTTTTTGATTTCTGTAGAAATGTATGAGGTGACTTATATCTTTAATATTTATTAAATATTTCTATAATTTCTACTACTTAATAGTGAGAGAAGCATTGCTTAAAAATCATTATGTGCAGTGATGTCCCTACCTGTCCCTAATAATCTGTTTTGTTCTACGGTGTCCTTTACCTGAGGTTAATGTAGCCACTCCAGATTTTTTTTTTACTAGTGTGTACATGGAATATCGTTTTTTGTATTTAAAATTTTAGCCTGTTACTACATAAACAGTAAATTTCTTGAAGACCCCCCTAAAAAAATCATTATTTGATTACCCAATAAATATATGAGTTGCTATTATTCCCCACAAGTAGAAATTAACTGTTCATAAATTGTTTAATTGGGAAAACACTTTCACTAGTAGTTTCAAATGATTATCAGAATATATTCCCCAACTTGAACTTTAACCTTCAACTTCATTGTTTTCCCCTAGTTTCTTGTACTAAACAAGTTGTTTCCTCTGATTCTTCTTATAATTTGTCATTAATATTTGAACACTTAATATAACTTAAATCTGTACAATCTTTCTTAAATTACACTTTGTTCTGTTCAATATCCCTTATCTAAATCTAGAATTCTAAAAATGTCTAAAAACCAAAAAGCTTTATTTACAATACATCTGGAAGGGGCAAGAAAAGTCCTTTCCTGAATCTATTTTGGTGGCAAAATACAATCAGATTGGTTATGAAGCTATCAACAATCTTGATTTCTTAGTCTTATTTTATTTTTTTATTTCTTTATTTTGAGAGAGAGAGAGAGAGAGAGTGTGTGTGTGGGAGGGGCAGAGAGAGAGAGGGAGAAAGAGAGAATCCCAAGCAGGCTCTGCCCTGCCAGCACAGAGCCTGATGCAGGGCTCAAACTCACATATAGTGAGTCAGCTGAAAGCAAGAGTCAGATGCTCAACCTAATGAGGCACCCCGGCGCCATTTCTTACTTTTAATGTTAATACATATATTTTACTGAGGAATAATTCATCTTTGTTCACAGCATGTTACCCTCATTACTCTGGAAGTGTTAGGTAATAAACTTGAATAAACATTCATAAACTTTAACAAGACTCAATCATAAACTAATCAATTGTCCTGTATTGAGAAAGATATATTCACCAGATAACTTGCAGAAGAATATTTATATCACAGTTAAGAAAGGAACAAGAATATCAAATACAAATTATTGTTTTTAAAAACATAATGGAAATGTGTACATATAGTCTAGAATTAATGATAGATGATATACATCTTGTAGGAGAATGAATACTAATATACATTTTTAAATTAATTAATTAATTAATTAATTAATTAAATTTAAATTAAGTTAAATCTCTACTTATACTAATAGAATTTTCTTAATTACTGAGGTCTGAATGTGTCTTCAAAAGGAGGAATACATGTTTTGTTTAGACTTAAAAGTGTTGCAGATACATTCATGTGTGATACATTTATGTTCTTTTATGCAGTTCAATGAGTTCATAGAAAATTTAAAAATTAAAATCAACTTTTAAGAAATTTAATTCTCTGCATGTCTCTTGACATTTGTGTGTGTGTGTGTGTGTGTGTGTGTGTATCTCTTCTATTGTGTATAAAATTAGGAATATATTTAAAAAAATAAAAATTAAATTAAATTAGGAATATATTTTTATATATGTATATGTATGCACATTATATGTGTTTATTCACATTTGGATGTATGAGAAATATTTTATAACTATGTGCATAAAGACATAATTTAAATGCAACAAGGATTATTACTAATTTACTACAATTAAACTATCATATATGATTTATTTAAAGCCCAATAATTTTTAGGGAAACATTTTATAAATATTATTTCTGGAAGGATACACAAAAGGGAAGCAAAATACTTATATCATAAACTGATAAACATATTTTCTCTGCCATGGTTTATATTTAACATTAAGCACAGTGAAATTTTAATTAATTGCAAGCTTTCTAACCATAACATGCAGCTTCATTTAATGGAAATTCTTTCTGAATTATTTTACATGATTGAATTATAAGGAAAACAACGCATTAAAACATTCCTATCAAATAGCTACTTGCTCTAATTATATTACATTAGGTAAAAATAAAAATGATATCAATGTATTATGATAGTTAGGATCATATTTTGTATCAAATTACTATATGTAGCCTAAACACTGAAATTTAGTGGATGTGTTTGGTACATGCTGCTCTGTTGTTCAAACAGAGAAGTATGAATTGAGGCAAGTCAGGGAGGTAAAAGAGGGAAATTATTTAATTTTTAATATTTAGGTAATCTGAATGAATGAAATATCAGACTTTCTTGTACTTCTGCAACTTTTCTCTAAGTCCGAAATTATATAAAGTGAGAAACAATTTAAAATTTACAAATGCATAGAGAAGATGAGCAGCTAGATAGATAATGGATGATAGATGATAGATAGTAAGATAGATAGGTGATAGAAATAGGTATTTTCTGCTGAATTCCACTCATACGTGGCTAGCTTTCTGATATTTGATAATCTTTCTTTGTGAAGTAATGTTTCATATTTATTTGCACAACCTCTGCATGCCCATATTGTATGTAATTTCTTCATAGTTATATCCCTTTCTTCTGCTTCTAAGAGTGTTGTTGGAAGGTTGGGATGACTCAGAGGACGTAGTAGGGTTAGTCAAGTCTCCATTCCCTACTGCCTATGCTCATATCTTTATTGCTTGTTTTTGTTTGTTTATTTGAGAATGGGGCAGGAGCATGTTTTCTGGCAATTTTGCCTTCCTCTTCTGAGGCTGGCAATCCATCAAGTGCATCCTATATGGAGACTGGTTTTGGAGACAGTGGGTCCCTCAGACCTGCATTCACCTGTGATCCTGAAAGCAGAAGAATCACATTCATCGAACGAATGTATGTACTTTTTCATATAAGAAAGACAACTTTAAAAGTTTGATAATGGCCAACATAACTCAGTCTAGGCGGTATAGGCTTCCTGATACCCTATTTCTTGGGATATAAATTTAGAAAGACTTATTGGAGGGAAAATTTTGGCAATATCTATCTCTAAATTTCCTATTATTAAAATAAAAATGGGGCGCCTGGGTGGCTCAGTCGGTTGGGCGTCCGACTTCAGCTCAGGTCACGATCTCGCGGTCAGTGAGTTCGAGCCCCGCGTCAGGCTCTGTGCTGACAGCTCAGAGCCTGGAGCCTGCTTCCGATTCTGTGTCTCCCTCTCTCTCTGCCCCTCCCCCGTTCATGCTCTGTCTCTCTCTGTCTCAAAAATAAAAAATAAAAATAAAAAGTTAAAAAAAATATTCTTAAATTCAATCATTTATTATTAGAATTTCTTTATTAACATTTATTAAAATTTATTAAAAAGGTAAAATTATTTAACACATTGCCATTTTGTGAATAAAAACATTTGACCACAACCTAGGTTCCTACCAATAGATTAAAATAGATTCAAATATACTTGTCTATAGTCTCACATGAAATATATAGCCTTCAGGAAGATGAGGTAAATGTATTTTTTCTATCAATATGGAAATATGTGTGAATATATATATATATATATATATATATATATATGATTCCAGTGTAGTACTGAATTATATTACTTGTGAAATGAAATGTTCACTATATATATAATTTATTTATGTGTTAAACATAACAGAAACCCTATATTTTATACTAAATAGTAGCCTAAATCAGAAAATCATAAAATATTTTCTCATAATAAAAATTTTTAGGCCACTGCAATTTTTTTTCTTAATTCTAGGCTAATATGTATTAATAGTTTATACTTTTATTTCTTATAGCTTATACTTTAAGTTTCTTATAGTTTATACTTTTCTTAAGGTAGTGACAGCACTACCTTAAGAAAAGATATGATCACACTCATATTTTATTCTGAAAATATAGCTGATAAATATTGGTATTCAGAGAATTGACTGGTATATACCAGAAGAAAATAATATTGCCTAATACCTGTCTTTGACTGTAATTTTTTTTTAATTTCTCAGCCTATACCTTGATATTCTGAAATTATTTCTGTTTGATTGAAATGGTTCTACATCTCTTCTAGTAATCTGCAGTTAAAAAAAAACAAAAGTTTTTGAATTTACCAGTTAGTAAAAGACTTATAGAAAGACCTAGAAATGAAACTGGAGGATGTTTTACATTTGAAAAATCAAGATTCAAATAGAATTCAGTGATTGAATGTGTAATGTCTATGATTGTGTTCCCTAAGTATGTATACATCAGAAAATAATAATCTATTTTTCAAATTATCTTAAAGCTGTGATGAAATTTACCTTTTACACTTTAATTTTTAAATCATTGGACTTTAGTATTCTCTCTCTTAAAAGTGTATGCAAATTGAATTTTTATTAAAAGACACCCTTGGGGCGCCTGGGTGGCGCAGTCGGTTAAGCGTCCGACTTCAGCCAGGTCACGATCTCGCGGTCCCTGAGTTCGAGCCCCGCGTCGGGCTCTGGGCTGATGGCTCAGAGCCTGGAGCCTGTTTCCGATTCTGTGTCTCCCTCTCTCTCTGCCCCTCTCTACTTTCATCAATTAGCCTTAAACCCTTTGAGACTAGGGAATCTGTTGTATATTTTGGTTACAACATGAAACATAGTAATAATGAAATAAATATGTGCTAAACTAATTGAGAAAATAATAAAATGCCTTTAGAATTTAATGCTGTTGTTCACATCTCTTCATAATTCTGTCCTTCATTTATCCTATGCCACCCCATTCTTTTGGCTCAATAGCTGGCATATCTATTATTCCTTTCTTTTAAAATTTCTGATTTTCTCTTCCATATTGTGTAGACTCTTCCCCTTAATATTTCTATCCCTATTTATTTACATGGACTGATCTACAATTTATACTAAGTACCTCCTCTCTCTGACTGTGTCTCTATAGTAATTCACAATTGTTTTTACAGCCTTTTGAGAGTTAACATTGAAAATAGCTAGCTTTTATTTCTTCTTATTTGTGTGATAGGAGACTAGGTTATTCTAAGCCTTTCACCTGGAAAAACAGCTGCATAAGCATACACAACACAAAAAATTCTTTGAAAAAATAAAGTAATGAAAAATAGAGAGGGAAAATTAAAAACAAACAAACAAAATTAAAACAAGACCTAAACAAAAAGGAGACACAGCCAGGCCAAATTAAAAAGTGATAACTAGAAACAAGAGTAAAACCTGGAAAGTTGGAAAATAAAAGCCACTGCTACACAAGATAGTTCTTTGACACTTGAATTGTATTTCCATGGTTTTATGAGGGCTAGAAGACAGATTAAGAATCTTAGAAGAGTTTCCCCCCCCCATGCCCATTGACACAAACCTCATAGATGTAAGACCATCAAGTGAACAGATCCTCAGACTTAATCTATGTTGTTCTGTGAGGGGTTAGGGGAAAATAGAAGGCATTGACTTGAACCTGAACAGAGAAAAAGAAGAAGAAGTAAAGGAAAAGAATAACAATAAGAAAAAGCTGAAAAGTTTCAGCCACAGAAGACAAATTCAAGTTAGAAAAACAAAACAAAAACAAGCCAAAAAACTCTCTGGGACATTCATTTAGAACAAACGTGAATAAAATCAAATAACAAAATCTCTCCTGTTCAAAATCATTTAAGTTATGTTAAAAATAAAAGAAAAAAGAAAAGAAGAGAAAAGAGAAAAGAAAAAAAGAAAAGAGAAAAGAAAAGAGAAAAGAAGAGAAAAGAAGAGAAAAGAAAAGAAAAGAAAGAAAAGAGAAAAGAAAAGAAGAGAAAAGAATATGCTAGAAATATCCCCCTAGAGTAGTAGACAAAAAATGCCGGTAGAAGTGTGTAGTAATACCCTTGCCTTGGTAGGTGCAATGTGACTTTCTACAGTTCATGCAGTCAGTACAGAAGAAAATCATATTAGGATGAATTCTGAAAAACATCCTGCATTACTATTGTTGGAGAGAAATAGGTTGAGAGAGCATTGAGGTACTTCTGGATGAGACGAAAACAGCTTCAAATGCGGATGCTTTTCTGTACTAACTCACGTCTTATGGGGTACAAGAAAACCTAGTCCAGTCAGGATTCTAATTTTCCTGGCTGGAAAGAAATCTAGAGGGGAAAAAAAGTTAAATAAGGACTCTGGAAGTGAACAAGGATGTATAAGAATAGGCTGACTAAGTAAAAATAGCAAGATTCTCTGAAGATGAGCAGGACAAACTAAAGATAGAATAAATAAGAAGAAGTTCCAGGAGGATTCTAGTGCCCTGACTATTATCAAAACATATTTTTCTCTTGTGACAAGCCTTAAGGATAATATAAAAAGTTGATCTTTCCAGTCGTAGCATATGTCCAAGAATACATATATGTATACTCTTAGTAAGTCATAGCTAAATCACATTAAATAAACAAAAAAATAATTTCCACAAAACCAAAATATATCTGAGTTGAAAAGAAGCAGGTGGAGAGAAAGTGAACAAATAAAACTAATTCACCCTTCAGAAACCAAACCCTATATTCTCAATTGCAAGTGTCAAAAGTTACCCACTATTGCAGTAGTAATGCTTCTGAAAAGATAAAGTAGATTTTATGTTTTTTTTTTATTTATGTAAACTCTAGCCCAACATAAGGCTTGCACTCATGACCCTGAGATCAAGAGTTGCATGTTTTATGGACTGAGTCAGCAAGGTGTCCCTAGATGAAGTAATTTTTAACAAAATGCCATCAACACACATTTATAACTATCATAATTATTTTTATATTTTAGGAAACATAATTAAAATTAAAATGTGATGTCAGTTTTCACCTAACCTGCTGAAAATAAGTTATATTTTAATGATGTTAATTTCATTAAAGTGTAATAGATTTATTTCATTATAAAGTTTCTTATATTATTAATACAGTTCTATATTAACATAAGTTAATTTAAAATATTCTGTTTGTATAGTGTGCTTTCACGTTATTTTGGTATGGAAGTTGATCTGGTATCAGTTTTTAGTGGACGTTTTGACAATACTTACTGGGCTTTTAATATACATTATTTATTAATTTTATGCACATTAATTTTAATATGCATAGAAGATGTTCTGATTCAGAGATGGATTTATTATTAATTACTTCACAGTAAATAAGAATGTTGATTCCCCTTGCCCTAGTAACACAAAAAGAGCCATGCCAAATATCCTATATGAGTTGTCTAGTATTCCATAGGTGAGTGTTGAGGGAAAATGATTTTTCTTTGCTTATACAGGGAAAGGCAATGGGTCTCTTGGAAACATCAGTAGTCTGAGTAAGTTTTTGGTGTGTAAATAAAATCTCTGCAGGACCAGATACCCCAGTTCTCCTTCAGATCTAGAGAGATCTCCAAGCTCTGAGACTTCATCCCTTTTGACATGTGAACACCTAGGGGGCTGCCTCTCTGGGGTCCCTAGCCCCAAGGGGTTATTTTTGAGACCTAGTGTGAGCTATAACCACCTGGGATTCTTGGCGAGGTAAGGGATTTTATTATCCACCAAATCATCAGAATAATTAAGTAGGCAAATGGCAAGAAATACAATTCTCATGCTACATGGAGAGTCTCAGACAAGCAGGACTTTTACAGGAGCACTGAGAAATCCAGGAAAGTTTCATTTCTTCATGCTAGGGATCTAAAAATTCAATAATCTTTCAACCAAGGACTGCTTAAAAAAACCATACTATTGATATACTTACAGGTACTTCAAAATATCTAGAAATATGTCATCATGCAATCGGTAATAATCACAAAAGTAGAATTATAATTTTCAAAATATGGAAAAGATAAATCTATTCTTCTACATATGGCAGCTTTATTACTAAGTTCTAGTCTTGAATATTGACACTAATTTTATTATTCTCTAAGATGGCAACAAATTTTCAGGCTCCAAAAACACCCACTCCTTCTCACCTGAAAGGAATTATTCATTCTCATAAACTATGTATCCTTTTTTGTTTTTATTTTTAAAGCGTACCTATATGTGTGAGTTGATTTAGCCTCACTCTTGATTTGTGATATTGTGATGCTTTCTGATTTTTTTTCATAAATGCACATTCTTCACACATACACATTCAGTCTTGAATTTTAAAATATAACTAATAAGAGAACTGAACGGCTTTATCATCTTATCTCTTTAATCTTGTTCAATAACATTTTTCACCCTTTCTAAGAGCACGCCTCTTTTATTCGATATCTTCAAAACTCAAATTAGTAAGAGAAAACTTTGATGTTAGCTTTCTTTTGACAGAAGATCACTGAGCATGATCTTGTCTGTATACTTCCCACTGCATGCTCAAACACCATTTCATTTGCATTTTATTGTTATGTGACCAAAACAAGTTTTCTTGCAAGGATAAAAGCCAGAGGGTAGCATCGATCTTTTATTCAGGCCAGCTTTTTTGTTGTTTGCTATTGTATCAGTAATAACTTTTAGTCCAGGAATGTCCATTTAGCTCCTCCATTTCCCTGCTATAATTTGAGAGTCCTTTGCTGAGATTTGCATTCCGTGAAACCATGTTCGACTGAGAGAAGAAATCACAACAGGTGCTCTAAGGTGGTTGTCTGTTGGTATCAACATCTTGTTTATCTCAGTTTCGGACTCAGCAACCTTTGCTCTTCAGAACGTGCCACGTATTTTGTTTGTTATTATTTCAGTTAATTTTGACTGTGTTCTTGATACAGAAAAGGTTAAGTTGTGTTACTTTTCTCAGTCAGCGTGCTTTCCTCAATTTTAGCGAGAAATACTTGGCTAAGCTTAAACTGCAGACTTTTATCTCGAGCAGCATCTCTGGTCTCAAGTCAGATCAGTTTCTTTGAGCTGGTTTAATCCATGACTCAAGGCTCAGTTTAAATGTGGAAAGGCTTAGTTTGGAAATCCCCTCTTTCATTTTTCTGAAATTCCTCTAATCTTTTCAATGGTCATAGTTTTATGTGCCTCCTCCTTCTGGTTTTCCAGGCCGGGAAAAGCTGGACTTCTCCGTGCGTACTCTGCCGGTAAGGTAGATACCACACAGCCAGTTCCTGGTTGCATTTAAAACCCACGGAGACGCGCAGGGATGTGTTTACTTCCAGTCTCTCCAATGCGTGTGAGTGCATCCTGCATCAGAGTCTTTGTGCTTCTGTGCCCACTCTAGTACCAATGTATGATCTGCATATTTTTCTGTTGACTCTTGTTTTACAGTAAATCCCATACCAGTTGGTTTTTAGCACCTCATACCGGAAATCAGAATCAATCCTTGTTCTTGAGAAACTGAGAATATCGATTTTTTTTCATGAACAAATGTATTTTGAAATATTTTCATAGATTTTTAAAAAAAAAATTTCTGAATTATTTTGTTGTCCTCAAAAGTATGTGATGATTGCTTGTAGCTAAGAATGATTACAACAACCTTTTTAATATGGCTGAAAGAGTATTTTCTACCCTGAATAACAATATAGTATTTGGTCAAATATTTATACATCTATAAGGAAGCACAGATCTAAGTCTTATATTAGAATAACTTCCTTTTTTTTTGAAGAGGTTATCAACCTTTTATATATTCCTTTTCTTCACGTATAACATGGGAGTAAATTTCTAATTGATTCTTATTAAATGAAATAACATACAGAAATTATAAAGCTTCTGAAATAAATATTTAAAAAATAAATATTATTCTTTATGCTAGTTATTACTATTCACTTTCAGAGACATAATAATAATATATATATATGTATATATATATATTCCTATAGTTAGGAATTGTGGCAGGCTTAAAAATAATTTTGAGGAGATGAAAGTATAGAGTTTCAAATATTAGGAGGTGTGATAGTTGTAAAATTTGGGGAAAACTAGGATAATTTTAAAAATTATCTGTGATTCACTATGAGTGGACATTTCCATATAATTGGGAATAAAAGAAAATTAAATGTTTTTGAGGTAATAATAAAACACATTCTGAGGAGATCATATATCATATATCATATAACAAAACAAATAAAACAAATCCTGTTGAATTTAAGTAGTCCACATGTGAGAAATAAGGGAGATATTTATTAATGTCCATGTACTCCTATATTTTTCTGTTTACTTTTATGTATAGCATGCAGTGTCAAGAATCAAAATATTATTGCTTTGAAATAGTATATGGGTAGATAGGGGCAATCAAGATATAGGGGAATTATTTAAGACTATTTCCTAACCTTTGATAGATTAATATTAGAGATAATGGTTGTTGATGTCTTTTGTTTGTATATTAGTTTTTGGAAGTGGATAGGCTGGTGTGATAGAGATAGAGTTAATGGAAAAAGTCCTGAAGAATTTACATAATTTAAGAACTTTTCTATTTTCATAAGCATTTTGTTCATTACCTGTCTCTCTGATCCTCAGTAGTCAAACCTTTCTACTTGACAGTTGTGTGTTGGAAGACAAGAGCAGATGTGCTCTCCTCTAATAGAATCATTTTCTTAAAAACAAACAAAAGAGCAAGGTATACTTTCCCATCCGTCTACTAAATTTAAAATTCATTCTAAGTATTGCAGATTTTACAATGATTTCTTTCAAAAATGAAGATAAGGACAGGATTGTGTGTAACAATCATTACTAGAATCTTTAGCTAATGGCTTTGTATGAATTCAGGGACAAAGAAGTATCACATTCTAAACACAGGGAAAATAATTTATCTCTATTGTCAGAGGTCCCTTAAGTGATAAAAGGACCCTCCTGATGATAAAATGAAGCGTTTCAACTGAATGAGTTTAAGGGTCCTTTTAACCTACAGGTTCTAGTATCTTTCTGGCCCTAAATATAAGTCATCACTAGTCACCAGCACCAGCCACAGTGTCTGACATACAGTTATTTCTCAATAAATAGTTATTAAAATAATGCTAATCAAATGCATACATATGTGCTTTTTATGTATCAGATTAAAAATATGAAGGTGAGAAAAATGTGAAGATCTCATTCGGAAACAATACCTTTCAAATAAGATAGAGTCCAGTCTAATCAGAATATGCTATAATTAATTTAGAAGGGGGGAAAAAACCCAAAAATATGAAAATAGAAACCTGTAAAAGATTTCACGGGTTCTCTCTAAATCAATGATCTCCATAGTATTTCATTTTTAATGGATACTTCCACAAATCCTGATTGCTTACAGCACACAGAACTCCCTATAACCACTGATTTCCAGAAAAATGCAACGAAGCTTCCCATTCTTGATCCTCCTGCCATACAGAATCCAGACTCCAGTATACCACTGCTCCAAGGTAGGCAAAATTGAGGTCGAGGTGTGGTTGGCTGAAGGTAATTGCTGTTTGATTTAAAAGCCTTTGTGGTATTCTCGAATTCATGAGTCAACAAGCCTCTCTTCCCACCCCATCGTTAAACTAGGCACATCTCTCTCTGTTAAGAGATACTCCATTATTAGAGAAAAATATAAATATATATTTGAAGCCAGAAACTTTAAACAAGATGATAGGTGAAGCATTAGTGACAGCTTTTCCTTCTGAGTAAATGGTTCACTTGGTATCATTTGCTTACACATTTTTCACATGAATGGTTTTGCCAAATGAATAGTTTTTGCATTAATATACTGGGTTCACATTTGCAACCTGCCCTTTAACAAAATGCATTAACAGCAGGGCTTAAAAATGAATAGAGCTTGAGTCTGCAGTATCACCTCCCTGTTTTCTTCTAAACCCTTTTATAATAGCAAAGTTATGAAATGTGGCAGCCATTAAAAATAATTTTATAGAGAAGAAAGGATAGAGTTTCAAAAAATAGGAAATGTGATGGTTGTAAGATTTGGAGAAAACTGGGATAGTTATCCCAGAAAACTGGGATACTTAAAAATTTGTACCTATGATTCAGTATTAGTGGCATTTCTGTAAAATTAGGAATAAGAGAAAAAAAAGAATAAAAGAAAATTAAATCGTTTTGAGATAATAAGGAAACATGTTCTGAGAAAATCTTGCATGGACGAGAACACATAGTACTTAAGCCCTGTCTTACTTAGGTTTCAGGGAATGCTATTTTGGGTCTGTCTGTTTTTATTACAACTTTTAAGGAGCACAAAGAGAGAGAAAGAGATCTTATATTCAGAGAAAAAAAACATAGTTGGTCAGCTAATATGAAGGGCCTAATATGATAGGGAATAGGCTTTTCTGAAAATCTTTTCATCTGTGGAGACCGCTATGACAGTTACAGTTGGACAGCAGAACAGCTTAGCAACCAACAAAAGGAAATATACAGAAATGTACATGATAATAATAATGCCATTATTAGAACAATTTTTGGTTTTATATTATTCAAGCAACATTATCTGACATACACCATTACATGGTTATGTAATGACTTGTGTTTGAGAAGTGATTCTTGTATATATAATTTTATTCGTGTATTTCTTTGCAAACAGGCATTCATGACTTTTTTCCAAATTCCATTTATTTTATAGAAAAAGTAATACAAGTATTATTGGTATTATAATTCCAAGTTTGTGGTGTGTGTTTGTGTTTTGTGTGTGTGCACATGCTCATACGTGTACAGATATCCATTGATATGGATGAACAGGCAAGGGTGGGTGAGTGTTACAACATGTCCTCTGACCTCTCAAGTGCATGTTCTCTCTATGCCAAAATGATGCAGGAAACAAAAGGGAATAAAATAAAATTCATGGTAATGTGTTTCAAAGAACGAGACAGAATATTTCCTTAAAGAACATGTGTCCTTGAAGAAGGACACCAAAAATACAAGAGAGTCTGTTTACACTCCATAAATCTCTCTATTAATCTGTAAAATGACTTCCAGTACAAGCAATGAGAATATATATTGGTCAATTGTTATTATTACAAACCATCACTAATGTCAGTTCTTACAAAAAAAACTCATGAGAATTATCTGAGTCTTAGAATGAGGTAAATAATGACTAAATTAAGTAATACAATAATTCATAATCATATTTATGGAGAGATTATCAAGTTTTAGTTTTGATAACATAATATCCCCATAATTTGCATTACTCACTGCTTTAGAAATTGCCTTTCTTAGAAAATAGAGTGAAGAAATCTAAACATAACTTTATATATATATATATGTATATAATATATATTCAGCAAATGTCCTTTTTAAAAAATATATAATATCCTTTAATAGGAAAAACCTATTTTTATTGGTAAAGGAGGGATGACATTCTCGTCCTATACTCCATACACTTCTCTTCTCCTTCTTGTACCTACACTTTTAAGTTGTTGCTTTTTAATTGAAGTATGGCTGACACACAATGATATATTAATTTCAATTGTACAACCTACTGATTCAACAAGTCTATACATTATACTGTACTCACCACAAGTGTAGCAACCATCTCTCATCACAAAATGATATTACAATACCATCAACCAAATTTCCTATGCTTTGTTAACCTATATTTTAATAGGACCGTTTTTCTGTATGAGAGACATTATACCTTTACCTTTTATGTCAGAGTGATGCTCATTCCCATATACTTAAACCAACTTATTAGTTCTCCAAAAGATTCATTTGTCACAACAATAATTGTATATATTAATCAATGAACTGAATCACATATCTGTTTACTAAAACCATGGTTGGCATAGACAGAGAAAAAAAACATTAAGAAGCTTCTTTTGAATATATTATGGATTTAAAAAACAGTACAGCTGAAAAGGCAGAGGAAGCAGAGAAAACAGAATAGTAATATAAATAGTTTCTCATTTATCAGTCTATACATACTAGCTTCTTTTCCCTAGAAAGATAATTTTTTATATTTGATTGCAAGTAATATGTTTGTCAGGAGCATTTAAATATGCCTGTGTCTTACAGCAATGAGAAAGATGAAGACCATTAATTCAAGAGAAAGACCTTTGTTAAACATTTTGGAAAAGACTCTAAGAAAGTAATAGCAACCATAACAAATAGGAAATATCCAATACCACTAAATGAACTTACACAAGACATTCACATATCCGTCTCCTCCCTATTCATTAGCCTCTTTAATTACCATGTAATGGGCAAAGACAGAAGCAATGAAATTTTCTTTTTTCTTTTTTTAATCTTTTGTATCTCCTGGAGAAACTGATGTAGACATTCACACACAATGAATTGTCAATAAATACGATAGAATTCAACAGAAATTAAATTATGTTGGCTTTGTAGGTTATATGCATCTTACTTTTATTCAAGCATTTATTTTTCAGAAACATGAAGATGAAGTGAAAACACTTAAAAATTTAGTCATAATGTGAAATAAGGATTACAAACTGTCAAACAGTCAAGCCAGGAAGATTCTTTGTTTGATGGTGGAAGTAAAGGGTGCTTTTTGAAAGCCCTTGACAATTATAAATGCCAAAGTAAATGTAATATAATTAAGTGTTCTATAATCCACCCAACTGTACCCAAATTATTATTATTACTTAATATGATTTTTGTAATGTGCGTATCAAATAGCTGTATCTGAACTGATTTATCTTAGCCTAATTGATTCATATGACAATTGAATTAATATAAACTAAATGAATAGAGTTGTACTGAATGAAATTGCACCTACAAAACTATTGCTGCTAAAATAACTCATCTGTTTGGTGACTAAGTCTCAAACCTCACATGGTTAGATACAAAAAATAAATTTTCTGTACAATTTTTTCTTGATTTATCACAAACATTTTGTCACAGTTGCTCATTAATTTCTCCCTGATGTATTCATGTGGCTTCTAGGGGACCTCATGTGTCTGGCTTTGCCTCTAACCCAGTGACTTCATTGTTAATCCCTTTTCATGGTTCCCTTACCAAATAGTGGAGTGTCTCAGATCTCAGAATTTGGCCCTTTTTCCTCTACCTCCACAGGTTCCCTGAGTGATCCCTCTTTGGCTATTCACCTATAGCTCTCATACACTCACATCTATGTGTTCATATTCCTTTCACATCCAGGCTAGCTTATCCAACCACCTGCCAAAACTGGAGTATGTGTGTGACGTCTACAGCACAACATGTTCATCAGTGAACTTTGAATATACCCCCCAGATCTCTTCACCTGGAGTCCCTCATTTGGTGGCAAAAACAGCCTTCCAGTTGTTCAAGCCAAAAACAAAGCAAAACAAACAAACAAACAAACAAACAAAAAGTAGAGGCATCTGTGATCCTTCTTTTTCTCTCAGATACCAGAACATCACATCCAGTTCATCTGGAAACCCACAAGCTTCACTTCAAAGTACATCCGGGCTTCATCCCCTTCCCTGCCACAACTGCCATGACTCATTCTCCTCACTACGATCTTTCTCCAGTATTATTGTAGTCACTACTCTTTCCACCCTTGTACTTAACTTTATTCTCAACATAGAAGAGTGTTATCTAACATAAATCAGGTTATGTCACCCTTTCATCTTAAAAAGTCTCCAATAGGTCACCAATTCAATCGAAGCCCAGAAAGCCTTAAGTTACTGTCTCTCTCTTCTCATAACCACCAACAAAAATCTACACCCACATCTCCTGACTTTATCTCTTCCTCCTGTCCGGCTTCCTTCACGCTCCTTGTATGTGCCAGGCATTTTCCCACCTTAGGGACTGTGCCCTGATTTTCTCTCTGTCTAAAATACATTCTCCCTGGAAACCACACAGCTGAAGACATCACCTTATTTCAAGTCTTTGTATAAATTCTTTCTCAGTGATGTTTGAGTTAAATAACATTTTTTAATTGCAGCCTTGAGAAAAGCATTTGTAATCCCCTTCACCCTTTTTTACCTTTATATTTTTATGATGCTTTATAATTTTAAAGCATACTAAATAAATGGATTATTTATTACATTTAATCTGTCTTGCCATGTGTCTCCCACTCAGAATGTAAACTATGTGAGTATAGAGATTTTTTTTCTTTTGTCCACTAATATATACAGGAGCTAAATCTGTCCTTAACATATAATTGCTCAATAAATATTTATGGAGTGAATAAATAAGACCAACCCCCATAAGTGATGCAGAGAAACAAATTATATCAAGAAGCAAGTAGAATGTTATTTTTACATATTCAGTCTGTGTTTAGTTATGGCCATTATCCTCAAAAGAGAATTTTACACAAGGCATAGAGATATTTTTAAGTATGTAAAATGTGAGGAAAGAATCAAAACCATTTTTACTTCCTCATAATAATTTATTTAAATTCATTATTAAATAAATACATGGAATATTATAAATTCCATGAGTAGAATGCATCACTAACACAATTTAAAAGCACAGAGCATGATTTGTTTTCTAAAACAGATTTCAGAGGTTTCACCAAACATATGTTAAATAATCTTAATTTTCAAAGGAAGGTGCAGTATTCTGAATTTCCTTAAACATGCAGTTAAGCAATGTTAGCTGTATGTTAATGATGCATCTTCAGTATCGGTTGTCAGGGAATCATTCTTCCAAGTTGAGATAGAAAATGTACGCTGCTTCTTATCACAGCGAGCCTCTAACTTCACTGCAGGGATAGAATGTTATAACCTAGTAGAATTACCAGGCATATTTCATGTGAATGCTCAGTAAAGACCACACTTTGGTACCCAATAAAAGAAAAGAAAATGTTCCCTGGAGGCAGTCCAACATGCTGAGACTCACCTATTTTTTTTCCATATTAAACAGTACTGATGAGTTGGAAGAGATGAAATGCAAAATATATTCAAAGATCAAGCAAAAGGCAACTAATTAGGTGAGAGTAATTACATGACTACAGAAAATAATTGTATTTTGCTGAGTTAGTGTTGAATCAGTGAGGAGCTTTTTTAAAAGTTGAATATCCATTATCATTTTTTAACATTTCCAACACATGAAATAGAGTAGAGATAAGAACAACCAGATAATTAATTTTTTTTAATTTTTCTATTTGAGACTTGCAATAATCATAATCATAATCATAATCATAAAAGTTTAAATTGATTCATGGCATTGATACATTTTTGAATTGTTAGATTTTGTTTCTGACTGGGAATTTTACAAAACAGCTATCTTTGATTATAGACTTAAAGCTTCAAGGATCTTCTGTTTTTCAACAGTGTGTTATCTGGATTACAAATTCCTTAGCGCTAGGGTTTTTCTTCCCCTACTTACAATTGTGATGACAAATTTCACATGGATATTAGTATCTCTCACACACAATCATCAATGGTCCTATGAGAAATGCAGCTCCAGCAAGGGCGCTAATGTCATTCTGAAAAGGTGTTTTCTTTCTCACCGATTTGGAAACCAAACCTAATGGAGTTTACAGAAAATAGCATTAAAACTACAGTAAATTTATGGTACAACATTTAAATACAAGGATTGAAGTAACATGCCCCAGTAAGTTAAAGCTTTTTTAGACACAGAAAGTTTTTGCAAGAATCACTTTCAATCATGTAATACAAAGGCCTCATAAGCTTGCTGACAAATAGGTAAAAAAAGTTTTAGAAGTGTTTCCCTAATCTTTTTTTTCTTCCCAGTTGGGACTACACTTCTACTTTTCATTGTTTAGACAATTGAACAATAATAATCTCTGAATGTGACAAAATAAAAATGAGATGATTCTTACTTACAAAGAACAGTGTGTTGTTCTCCACAGAGCTAGATAAATATTTAAGTATAGACCAGTGTTTAATTCACTTTTAGAAGGATATGGGATAACGAAAAAAAAAGTTAGCAATAAAATAACACAGGGTCTTAACTATATATAATATAATGCTTTCTTAAAGACAATCTAAGTTCCCTTAAAAAAATAAGATGTCCTAACAATATTTACAGTAAAATGGCTAGAATACTTATTTTTTTCCAGTGTTCTTGAGATATAATTGATGTATATCAATGTATAATTTTAGGGTGTACAGCTGATGATTTGATTTACATATAATGTGAAATCAATACCACAATAATTTTCGTTAGCATCCATCATCCGATACAGATACATACGCATATTTTTCCTTGTGGTGAGAATTCTTAGGATCTATTCCCTTAGTAACTTTCATATTTATTATACGGCAGTGTTAACTATCGTCATCATGATGTACATCACCTAACACATACTTATCTTAGAAGTGGAAGTTTGTACTTTTTGACCTTCTTTATCCAATTTCTCCTACCCTACCCCCATCTCTGGTAACCAAAACTATGATTTCTTCTGAGGTTGTTGTTTTTTTTTTTTTTTTTTTTTTTTTGGCTTTGTTTGCTTTTTGATTTCACAACTAAGTGAGACTGTACAGTATTTGTCACTAATTCATTTCACTTTGCATAGTGCCCTCAAGGTGTCCATCAGTGTTGTTGCAAGTGGTAGGATTAACTCATTTTTTTATGGCCAAATAATAGTCATGGCAAAACATTTAAGAGAGAAATGCCTTGTGATGATTATTTTTGTGTATTTACTTGGTTAGGCCATAGTGTCCAGCTTTTGAGTCAAACAGTAATCAAGATGTTACTGTGGACCATACCAGTTGCTGTGGATTTTATAAATATGATTAGCATTTATAGTCAAGCCACTTTAAGTAAAGCTGATTACCTTCCATTACATGGATGGGGCTGATCTAATCAGTCAGAGGCCTTAAAAGAAAAGTCTGAAATTTCATAGAGAAAAAAGATTTCTGCCTCATGACCTTAACATTGAAATCCTGGCTGAGTTTCCACCCTGGGGTCCTACCCTACAGATTTCAAATTTGCCAAACTCTACTATTATGTGAGATAATTCCTTATACTAAATCATAATATAAGTATAATTAATCATAATATAAATATAAATATACATGTAGATTATAGAGATATACAAAGATAGATACTAATATCCTGTTGATTCTATTTCCCTGGGGAACTCCAATAGATACATATTTTATTTCACACTTATGAAATCTTATTTTGTTACAGTAGTGTAATTGAAATAAAATCGAGTAACATTATGCTTAACTTATAAATTAAATGCTATGTGAAATTATAAGAATCAAGACTGAACTAAAACTATGAAGTCACGTTAGAATTATCTGTTCTTAAATGCTGTTTGAAATTGAGTTAAATCATATTTTAAGAATCTATGTAACTCTTGGCCTTTCATACAAACCCTAATCACTTAAATCCAAACAGTAATTTGATCAGACTTTGTGATTCATTCTCAGCTTTGCAAATTCATAACAACTTTATCTTGTTTGAAAAAAAAACTTGAATATAAAATCTTATTTACCTTGAATAAACTTCATATTTCTTTTAAGATTTTATTTTATTTTGGGTTGCTCAGTCGGTTAAGCATCCGACTCTTGACTTTGGCTCAAGTCATGATCACAAGGTTTGTGAGACTGAGCCTTGCATTGAGCTCTGCACTAACAATGTGGTCCCTGCTTGGGATTCTCTCTCTCTCTCTCTCTCTCTGCCTCTCCCCTGTTCATTCTCTCCCTCTGTCTCTCTCAAAATAAATGGATAAATATTTTTAAGAAATATTTTAAGTTATCTCTATACCAATGTGGGGTTCAAAGTCACAAACCTGAGATCAAAAGTCACATTCTCTACTGACTGAGCCAACCAGACACCTTGAACTTCATAATTTTTTAACTAGTGTATAACCTAGAGAAAAATCATTCATTCAAACTGCTTTGTAGTCATTTACAAAAAATACATTAATTTGTTTTACATAATTATATATGGTTGTTTTATTGCTTATAAAGTTTTCCTTTCAACTGATGTGTTGATCAAAAAGAAAGTATTGTCATTTTTGTTTTGGTCAAACTCAAAAGAATAACATGATGATATTTATTCATTATCATTAGATGATAATTTAACACACTGAAAAATATATTTTTCAGGAGATGTCATGGTGCACATTTTTATAAACAGCAATGGAAAATGCTCTGTGATTTAGGTAAAATGATTCTAATACCAATTTCTGTGACTGTGGGAGGGTGGAACTATTGTTCCCCACACCACCGAGCAATTCTGACATCAGCTAAGTGCCCTACAGTTTAACTCAAATTCTGACGCTATCTACCTAGAGACAGCATCAGATCCCACAGGTTAGTTCTACACAACTACACAACTCCCCATCCTAATTCAGTCCTACACAACTACCTATCCTAATTCAGATGCCAACCACAAGTCTAAGTTCTCAGCCCAGCTTCTGATCAACCAGCTTTAGGTCAGAGGTTCAACAACCCCTCCTCAGGATTGCTTAATTTGCTAGAGCTGCCCATAGAACTCAGAGAAATATTTTACCTACTAGCGTACCAGTTAGTTATGAAAAGATAGAACTCAGGAACAATCAGACAGCAGAGATGTGTAAGTCAAGGTATGGGAAGAGTATGGAGCTTCCATGCCTTCTCCAAACGCTCCACCCTCCCTCAATTTCCACATGTTCACCAACCAGGAAGCTCTTCAAACCCTGTACTACTGGAATTTTTATGGAGGTTTCATTATATAAAAATGAACGATTCAATCACAGGCTACTAATAATTAATTTAGGCTCCACTCCCCTTCCCTTCTCCCCTCTCCCTTCTCCAAAGTTCAGGGTGTGGAACTGTAGTTCCAAATCTCCAATCACATGATAGTTTCTCCTGGCAACAAGTCCCCATCCTTAGGTGTGGTCCAAAAGTCACCTCATTAACATAAACTCGGGTGTAGTTGAAAGGGGTTTGTTATAAATATTAAGATACTTTTATCACTCTTATTATTTAGGAAATTCCAAGTTGTTTTTGTTTTGTTTTGTTTTTGAAACTGAATGCTTTATTCTCTTCTAAACCAACTTTTCTGCTGGGTCTTGAAATATTAAATTGTTCTACAACGGGAGAGAAAAATGTAAGTCAGGTGATAAAACGTATCTTTTGAGCTCCACAGAAATTCGTTCCAAAGAGATTTTTGAAAATAAGGCAACATTTAATTGCAGTCAGGGTAATATGTCTGTTCAGTTTCCTGGTGATTCAAATAGGAATAACAATCACATTAGATCCATCGACTTCACTGTCCAGTGTGTAGGCAAAGGACAAAAGGGGGTCTGAAGCCGGGAGTTCCAGTCTCTTACCCAAGTGGAACACCAGGAGGACACAGTGAGTTTATAGTAACAGTCCTCCTCCAGGAGGAAGTGGGATCTTTCTCCACACATCACAGGGAAAGAGCCAGACACAGGACAGAGACTAATATATATTTATTATTATAAATCATAATATCACACATTCTAGGAATTATGAAATTAGAGGTCATCCAGTAAAAGTACCAACAGGTCACAACATTTAGAGTAAATAAACCAAATTAAAATTTTATTAGATTTTATTTTTTAATATTTAATTTTTTTTTTCAACGTTTATTTATTTTTGGGACAGAGAGAGACAGAGCATGAACGGGGGAGGGGCAGAGAGAGGGAGACACAGAATCGGAAACAGGCTCCAGGCTCTGAGCCATCAGCCCAGAGCCTGACGCGGGGCTCGAACTCACGGACCGTGAGATCGTGACCTGGCTGAAGTCGGACGCTTAACCGACTGCGCCACCCAGGCGCCCCTTTATTTTTTAATATTTAAAGATATTCCATACACTTGCTAAAACTAGCACAAGGAAAATAAAATAAGACCTATCAATTTCTGACATGTGATTTGGATGTTTCCTTGACATTCATTACAAACAAGCAGCATATTATACTACAAATTGACATTTACCAGAAAAGTACAGATTGAGCATTTCCACTACTGAATTGTTTGTTTACACTTAATTTTTCA
Source organism: Lynx canadensis (assembly GCF_007474595.2). Taxonomy (NCBI): domain Eukaryota; kingdom Metazoa; phylum Chordata; class Mammalia; order Carnivora; family Felidae; genus Lynx; species Lynx canadensis. The sequence goes on from NC_044306.2 coordinate 94,205,930, forward strand.
GTTGAAATATGCTGATTTATCTTTTAAAAACTTTTTTTTCCTGGAGTATGTGAACTGCACATATTAAACCTCTTAAAATATGGATGTGAGCAATTTCACTCCATTAACATTTAAATATGAGCTGTGTATTGCAATTACAACAGTATCTAACTGAAATGAGAAAACTGTAGATTATCACTAAAAGAAGATGAAACATCAAATGTTATAGTACCAAATGAAGCTCAAAATATATTAATTTCATCACACTATAATGCTAAATGATATCTGTATGTCCTAGAAAAACAAATAATTCATCTACTTATAGAAATTAGTAATAAAAGTCAATTAGTAGCATGATAGCAATCAATCATCATATAAACATGGCAATGATATTAGGTAGCAGTTAAACTGTATTGTAAATGGCTAATGTTCTCAAGATAATGCAAATAGAATAAAGGTATAAAGTAACTGTCAAACCTTTTGATTTGTGAAAACCTTTTAATATACCTGCAGTTAAACCCAGAAGTTTATTGGGCTTTGATTCTGTACACCCAGAAAGTATATTTCATAATCCTATAATTTTGATTTTGATAAACTAGAAAACAATTATCACAATGAAAAGCAATGGACAGATCAAAAAGATCACAGTGAAAGAGTTTTCTTTAAGGTGAAAATGAGTTTTCTTTTAGACATACTGAATTGGAAGAAATAGTGGAAAAAAATTATTAGAGATACTCTAAATAGTCAGAGAGATGGAAGTCAAAATAGTGCCTTTTACATTGATAAAGCTTTTTGGAGAATGCCACATATATGTGTGAATAAGCATGCTGCAAATATTTTATCTTAAAATTAGATATACTAGCTCACCCAGTCAAGAAAAAGTAGTAGAGTGATGATTCATTTCTATACTGATGATGAAAGAGATATCCCCAAAGGAAATAAAACAGCTGACCCAGTATAATCCTGTTGATAATTGGATCACACAGTAAACAAAGTTATTAATAATATCTGTTGAGCAGAAATTTTTATCTATGGAAATCTCAGAGCATGATGCACATGGTTTAGTATTACTTAACAGAATACAAATCACAATCTGTGAATTTATGACACATGACACTCTGAAAAATGTGATGCAATCATTATAATGTTCTTGTTTTAAAATAGAGATATTTGATAACCTAAATGATCTCCACCATATAAGGTGGCACACAAACTTTACTTAGAATCCATAACTATTATTCTGGGACAGAGATCACTTATCTGACGTGGGAAAGAAGTACATAAAGATCCAGACAGGATCCCCAGAACTCTCTCTACTTCACCTATGCTACTTTGTTGCCAGTATCCTTGCAATTTATAGTAAAACTTGACACTGGCAAGATCTTTAATTTAGTTTGACAGTTTGATTCGTTGTGGTAGCTCAAATTTGTACCAACAGCAGGACTGTCTTTCAGCCAGAATGTAGCTGCCTACCCATCTTTGTTATAAAGTGGCAAAAGTTTCGAGATAAATTATAGGAAATAAATATTACCAAAGGATTTTGGAGAAAATGGAATTAGATCCAAGAGAACTATCTAAATGAATGATAGGGAGTCCATGGAGGAAGAAACATTCAAAAATATTCTAATGTTTATTTATTCTTGAGAGAGAGAGAGCGAGAGAGCATGGGAGGGGCAGAGAGAGGGAGACACAGAATCTGAAGCAGGCTCCAGGCTCCAAGCTATCAGCACAGACCCAGATGAGGGGCTCAAACTCACGAGTTGTGCGATCACGACCTGAGTGGAAGTTGGACGCTTAACTGACTGAGACATCCAGGCGCCCAAGTTGTTCATTCTTTTTTTTTTAAATTATGTATCAATGTATAACCTGCTTGTGCATTTTTGTTTACCTGGAGAGATGCCCAATTTTCATACAAAATAACTCAAAGTTTTTGATTACCTACTTATACACACACACACACACACACACACATATACAATACACACTTTTGATTACACACTTATATATACACACACAGATATATACAATAGATATTTCTATATATGTAGTTGGAGGCCAAGCTAAGTCAGATAACTACTGAATTCTAAGGACATCCAGTTAAAGAACTCAAAACACTTTGAGAAATGCTAACAGAAGTCTGGTGAATAATTAATGTCATGATCTCTCAGAATTGATAACGTAAGTACATGTCACTAATTTCACATACTACTTAAGAAAAAGGATTTTTTAAGTCCCTAATATCAATTAATCTTAGTTTGGGAAATAAAAATATCCATTCTTCATTTTATTACTATTGACATACTTATGATCTAAGTATGTTATGTAGTCAGATACCTGTAATTTTAAACTGGTCATGGCTCAGCTATATTCCATACTCCTCAGGTAATATAGTAAAGATTAAGTGAGGTTTCCAAATCTCCCTCTAATCGAAAAGCTGGAGAAACTTGGTATTGTATTTACAATACATTTATATTATACATACACATATACATACTCACACACACAAATATATTGAAGAAAGAAGTCTGGAAACTTATGGCATAAAGAATAAAAAATTTCCTTGTCATATTAAATTATCTTTTAACTTAAAGCTATGATAAAGCAAATGTTTAAAAAATGATTCTTCAATACTGCATTCTTTTAAGTTTCTCTAAAATACTATAAAAGCAAATGATCTTTACAAGACTATCAAAAATCTTAAAATAGGAAATGTGTTTTTTCAGTGGTTACATGACTTTCCATTATTTTTAACCTAAAAAATTAATGAGTATAACAACAAAACAAGAATTGTACTTTATGTGGATATTTTAAATATAGATATTTGCTGGCATGAAAAAAAAGTATTCTCTCGATATCTTTGAGACATTAATTTTTGTTTTAATATTGTTTTGTTTCACTCCATGTAACATACAATATTCATTATCAGGCTTAATGGGAAGAAAAATGAAAATTTAAAGTTCTATATTTGATTTTGTTGACAGCTGATTTAATGTCTGTACAAAGCAAATTGACTTTATTTAAGAAATGCCTTAAAATATATGCGTGAATATCACTGTTTTGCTATTCTTTTAAAATATGAAAATAGTTGTCATGCTTTTAAGATTAAAAAAGATGAATGCAGTTTTATATAATACTCATTGGTGACCATAAATGTTCTTATTGCTATTTGACAATATATGGTCAAATAGCTTGTATATCTATTTGATCTAAGTGTAAAAAAGAGTTGTTTTAGATTTTTTTCCAGTTATTTTCTATTTTCATCACTCATTGTTTATTGTATTTTACTGCAATAAGATAATATTTTTGAAAGTTTTCTTTTTAGTCTAAATATGAAACCTTGTCCCACTTTCTTTTTTCACTCTCTTACCTTCTATAATTTTCTAATATAAATAAAAGTATCTTACTAGTTTTGTTACTATTTGTATTAATCCCCAGCATTGTGGAAATGTGTAGAATTCAGTCATTCTCTTTGTCAGAACATTTCTCTAATTTGACCTTAAATTCATCTGATTTCAACCAGGTTTCCATGGTTTTACCTTTTCAGTCAATTTTCCCTGTTAGATGGCAAGTCCTTTATTTTTAACTTAGTGTAGTTAGGTTTATCATTTGAGATGTATAGGGGTTCACCATTTCTGTTTGCATTTGTTGATTTTGTCTTTGAATATGTACAGCATCAACAGGGCTTTCAAAGGGAAAGCTATAAGGAGAGGTTTGTTGATAGAAGTACCCCTTCCCATTTGTTCTATCCCATTTCCACCCTCATTCTTTTCACCCCATTTCTAACTCCTCCCTGTAAACGGTCTCACTCTAATCTTTTCTTACTTCAGGACTGAGAAAGAGAGACAACAAAATAATCTGGAGATCCCTTATGTCAGAAAGTAAGACAGCTCATAGAATAAAATAAAAATTTATAAATTCCTACTGGCAATAAACAAACAAACACATACAGGAAGAAAAAAATCTTTTCTTCCATAGAGTATGGTTGCAATGAATAAGTGAAGAAGAAATGATGGAAGAAAAAAAGTCACAATTTGGAAACCATAAAAGTAATTGCTTAAATTAATAATTTTTAATAGATGAATGTAATGAGTGAAAATTAGATGAGAAACAGGGTATTGAGGGAGTTATAAAGTATCTCCATGAGGTATGTATCAATTACATAGGGCAAAATCTTATTGGATCTGTAAATTGAAACCTAGTATCACATCATGTTTATTTCCTGATTGTGAAAACTGTACTATAATTGTTAGAGTAGGCACTCAGTTAGTTTCTGACAGCTGCCTGGAAGTCAGCAACAAGGAAGTCATGGTGAACTATTGAGAAAGTCAGAGGCTTGTCCTGGAAGCACCACACAAGAAGCAGGGTCAAACCTGACAGGTCCAAGACAACTGTACCCCTGACAGGAAACCCCTGACAAAATTAGGGACAAAGAGAGAAAAGCCCTGCTTTCTGAACCAAGTAATAAATATGCCCCCTACTTAACAACTGTCAATAAAAGATAGAAACCCAACCCCTAGAGATAGCTATTTGCTTGCGTGTACATTCCCTTTCTCTCTCTGCCTCTCTCTTCCCTCCTCTTCTATCTTGAGAATGTCCTTTGCACTTTAATAAACCTTCCCCCTTGTGTTACTCATCCCTTGTGCTGCTTGTCTGTCCTTGCATTCATTCTTGTGATAAGACCAAGAATCTTTAGCCAGTCCTCTGGATCTAGCTGGGTTGAGGCCCCAGAGCTCGGGGTCTCCCCAGTTCACCTGGCAATATAATATTTTCTTAGAAAATATACCTGGCATAAAGTAAAGGGGCATCATGTCTGCAACATTCACACAAATGATTGGAGAGAATCTATCTAGATGATCAATAGATCCATAGATAGATAGATAGATAGATAGATGATAGATAGATAGATAGATGATAGATAGATAATAGATAGAAAAATAGACATACACTGAAGGCAAATGTGGTAAAATGGAATGTTCAGGGATCTGTGTAAAAGATATTGTCACGGAAGAAAATCTTTCTCTGCCCTATGGTCTTTCTAGCTGGACTTAGAATCAAATTGACATGAGACAGATTAATAGGAGAAAGTCAAACTTAACAGTATATATACTGGGAATCCACACAGACATGAAATTCTGAAGACAACAAGGCAACAGGAAGCTAGGAGGAGCTAAGGAGGAAGGTAGGGGCCTCAGGATGCCAAAGTGGCACCTTGTGGGGCATCTCATCCTGCATCCCTTTCAATATACAAGATTTTTTTTGTTCCTTCTCACACTCTTTGGTAAGTCTGGAATTACTTCAAAGGACAAGATTATAAAAAAGTAAAATTAGTGATGGAGAGTGTACAACAGAGTGAGTCTAGTACTTAGGACTGAGTCATGGGGAAAAAATAGCCAACACTTAAAACATAATAAATAAATAAACAAATCAACCAACAGAAGCGTGTGATTCTAAACTTTGAAGCTTCCAATTATGTATAATTTATGCAATGGACTTATTTAGGTCTTTGCATTTGCTTCCAGCCCTAAAACTTCCTTTTCATTACAGTCTGAGGTTTGTTTTGTCTTTTCATCATCATCTGTGCCTTACTTGTCAGACCCATGTCTACTCTAGTTTCCTTGTCTACATGAATATATCAAATTTCTTTAATTCCTGGGGTGAAATTCAGATGTATAGCTGTGTCGCTTGCTTCTATCGCTTACTTTTCTCTTTTTATATTTAACAAGTAAATATTTGATTTTATCTATGTTATCTTCAAATGAAAGGTAATTTTTCCAGAATCACTTTTATCAAAGGAAATGAACTTCTACAACAACAATATCAGCAACAATTAGGCAATTAGGATAAATAGCATCTTTTTTTTTTTTTCTTCTGTGTTCTGAATACTGTTTCATCATTCAACCGGAAATTAAGGTCTAGTGCTGGGCATTATTAAATTATCTTATCACATATTTTATTTAGTCAACTGATGGTGACAAGGAGGGAAACAGGGTGGTGTCCTTTAATACGTGATCTTTGATTCTATCTGCTTGATCTTCATTAATTGTAGCACCAAGAGTTACCACACTGGTTGGGTAGTGTGAGCAATGAACTCAGGATTTTTTATTCATTTGTTCTTTGACATACCCAAGTGAAGATAATTTACATTAGAGATATTCACTGAAGCTCACAAGCTGCTTTGTCAATTGGGAGTATTCTCTTTAACCCAGTATTCTATTGTTGCTGTTGTTTCTCAGATCATGCCCCGAAGGTATGAGATTAGGCGGTGTGTGTACGTGTGTATCTTAAGTTAGAGATTATTATCAAAAGCAAAAATAGTGAAACAGAGTTGTAAATTTTCTGTTTTATTCTCAATGTAATAGCCTCTGTCGAATTTGGTCTCTGGTAAAGAACAGATCTATCAGCGAAATGGGGTGGAATACCCCTATGTGCCCAGCAATTTCTTCAGACCTCTCTACCATTGAAGCTAAACAAGTAATTTTTTTTCAAAATCCCTTCTACATTTTCTCTTAAACACTGAATTCTTATTTCACAAAAGGAGTTATACGGTTATTCTATCTTACTCTACTTGCAAATTGAATCTTAGTTGAAGGATGTCTCAGAATATTTTCTGATGTGGGAAACAAAGGCAAATGAAAAAATTAAGTTTCCTTACTACATACAATTGACAAGTCTTTGAAACAGGCAGGGTGAACTTCCTGGAGGAGCTCAGCTGCCTCGATGATGTCAGTTTGCTATGGGCAAAAAGCAATCTTAGCTTAACATTACCCTGACCCTCCCCCCTCCCTCCTGTGAGTCTACTTTAAACATATAGAAATTCCTTTGGAAACTTCCTTTATCTCTCCCCACCCCCACCAATATATGTGTTAGCAATCATCCTTCTAGCATATGGCCCACTGATATACATCTGAAGGGTCTCATGGCTGAGGGTTTACTAAACAATAATAAATGACCTTTTCCTAATAACAGATAGCCCCCTCCTGGAAACCTTGCTTCCAAAATTCTTTACAGACTTATGCTATCCCCAATCCCTTCTCAACTTGAAAATATATAATCAGTCACTCGTCACAACCCCAGTGCGGCTCTTTCTGCCCATGGGTCCTGTCCACATGTTTTCATAAAACCACCTTTTTGCACAGAAGACATCTCAAGAATTCTTTCTTGACTCTTCACTCCAAACCCCAACATTTCCACATCATTTTCTACTTATTTGCTAGAGCACTGAGTAAGGTAAATTGAATATTTTAGATAAACAACCTCTTTTGATTTTATATAAATTACAATATGATTCATATACTTTAGCATTCATTAATTTCTCTCCACCATATTTTATTCTCTGTGTTCACATTTTATCAGTGTTTAGAGATTTTTTTGTCTTAATCCGTGATTATGCTATCATCCTCCTCATGAGTCCTAAACTTACAATATTCCAATGGTAATATATTTTAAACTATTTATTGTGCGTGCGTATATACCAACTTATAATTTTACCTTAAATGAGTCTTTTGGTGTTTCTATTATTTTCTTTTTTTTTTCTGATTAATTAGGGCAATGTCATTTTAGATTTTAAAATATTCAAATTATACAGCTCCTGAAAATACACACTGAAATGGAAATTGTGTTCTTTATATTAATATGTATGTGCATCTAATGAGTTTTAATGAATGTGCAAAGGTCATTTCAATTGATTGTTGATTTGAGTAGTTTTTCTTCCAAGGGATTTGAGAGAATTGTATTCAAATGGGCTGGATTCTTATAACAATCACAATACTGTAATAGTGAATAATATCATATTAATATATGATTTTTGTGGCTTGAGAACAAGTGTTTTGTCATAAAGTCACAACTTTGAAATTATGAGTAAATTTAGTGATTTGATATAAATTAATTTGAATTACATATGACTTAAGTGGTAATATTTCACTGTGCAAATGGCAAGAAATAGCAAAGAAATTAAGAATTCTCACCTGATCATAAACAAGCACGTCAAAACTTTTTTAAGGAACGCAACAAATGCTTACATGTCTTTAATACCATAAATCATGAGATTTATTATTATAAATTAACACAATTTCAGATTTCATACACCATGACAGATGAGGGTTACTATTATTAACTTTTTCTAAATTTTATATTAATAAGACAATTTGTTCAAGTAACTACCAATTACAAATTTCACAATTCAGTAAAACGGGCACTTGCTAACTAAAATGTACAGTACATTGTATGCATTTAAAAATATTTTGACACCATATATTTGAAGAGAGGAAGCTTCTGCACTTCTAATAAAACTATGTTGCACCATTTAATAAAAATTATACTAACAAAGTGCGAGGGAATTCAACAATACACATTGTCTTAATGGAGAAAATACATAACTGTGCTAAAATATGAGTCACTGGAATTTCTCCAAATTCTAGATGATTGTCTAAATCATGTCACTATAATGCTTACTTGACGTTAAACTCCAAGATACGTCAGCGTAGCCTTGTTGCCTTTACCATTCAAAACAAGGCTGGAATGCATTCGGAGAAGATATCAAAGATATTCAAGAAATTAGAGGGGTGAGAAATTGAAAATGTAATAAAGGAACATAAAGGAAAATAAAAAACTTACCATAAGCCTATGGTTTCTTGAACCTCCAATATTATAACATTGATCTCATTATCCTGGATTATTCATTTATATAGTAATATTTCAAATACTAAAAATCCCGGAGTAGTTTCTATGTCACTGGAAACACAATAGCTATCCAGAGTAGCTTACAATCAAGTTAGATAATCAATATTTCACACTGTGGCATTCCTGTTGACATTTACAGGTTTCGGTTTACCATTCCCATTCATTACAGATTACTTCCTTTTTTTTTTTTTCTTAAACTGATTTCACACCCAGTGTGGAGTGCAATGTGGGTCTTGAACTCAAGACCCTGAGATGAAGACCTGAGCTGAGATCAAGAGCAGGACACTCAACAGACTGAGCTAACCAGGTGCTCCTGTATTCATTGTAGTTAAATAGGTTGCTCTTGGGTGAATGGCAACATCTTTCTATGACTTCCTGGTGAAAAATGCCAATTGTTGTTACTATCTTATAATGTAGTGTATAAAATGTTACTCCTTAGAAAAAAAAATCAACAACAAAAATATTGAAGAGCATCAAAGGAAGGTGCTTGCGTTGAATCTCATATACTTCAAATATTTGGGCTGTTGTCTTCTATCATAATCTTTCCCAAACATTCTTTCAGTTATTCTTTCTAGGTTTAAGAAAAATTCAGTCTTTGACCTAGTTCTCCTAAAACCAGGCTCCAAGATACTTACTTGCAGGAAGTTTATTGGTGTTTGTGTTTGGAAACAGCACTTGTAACGGAGGAAAGAAATCCAGATTAGACATAATAAGAATTTGAACTACAATAAAGTTGCAACAAAACAAAACAAAACAGAAACCTTAGTCTTTCCAATGTGGAGCAGAACTGGGATAGCATTTCCAAATTGCTTAGATTCAAGTTAAGAGGAATAAACTTTATAGTATTCTATTGACCGAAGGATGAGTGTCAGCCACCAGGAAGGGAATAAACTTGGGTGACACCTTTGGCCAAAGGCAATGAACAAGAAGAGAATCAGCCATGGGCTGGGGCAATGCATACCTTAGTCTTAAAATTAGGATCTGGACAGCTGACCATACACTTCCTAGATTCATCTACTTTCTAATCAGAATGTATATGTAAAATTAAAAGCAAACAAACAAATGAATAAAAAACAAAAAAAAAGCAGAATCAGACATATACATACAGAGAACACACTAATGGTTGCCAGAGGCGAAGGGGGAATGGGCAAAAATGGGTAAAAGGGAGAAGGAAGTACAGGCTTCCAGTTATGGAGTGAATAAGTCACAGGGATAAAAGGTACAACACAGGGAAGTGTAGCCATTGGTATTGTAATAGCACTGAATGGTGACAGATGGTAGCTACCCTTTGGGTGAGCATAATATAATGTATAGAGAAGTTGAATCTATGTTGTACACCTGAAAGTAATGTACTATTATGTGTCAACTATACTCAAATAAAAAAATCAATAAAAATAAAAACATCAGAATTTTAAAAATCCCATTTTGATCTCCTCTTAAATAGTATTACTCTCAGTATTAGAATATCTTATGTTAAACCTTATAAAGTAAACCAATATGGCTCCTTGATATTTGTCTTAATTTTCTTTCAACTTTGAAACAAGTTCAGAATTACAGCTATAAAGGAGGTAAAAGCAAAAGCATAGTAAGAATTCAGTGCAAGACATGATCTATTTAGGTCCCATTCCTCAGTTCTTATTGTGTCTCCAGTATCAGAGGTTTTTTTTTTTTTTTTTTTTTTTTTCATTTTTTTTTTTTTGACGGTTTTTTTTTTTTTGGACAGAGAGAGACAGAGCATGAACGGGGGAGGGGCAGAGAGAGAGGGAGACACAGAATCGGAAACAGGCTCCAGGCTCTGAGCTGTCAGCCCAGAGCCTGACGCGGGGCTCGAACTCACGGACTGCGAGATCGTGACCTGGCTGAAGTCGGACGCTTAACCGACTGCGCCACCCAGGCGCCCCTCAGAGGTTTTTTTAATGATTTAATTTTTTTCATTTTATTTATTTGTTTATTTTCATTTTATTTATCAATTTTATTTTTTTTTATTTTATCTATTTTAGACAGGCAGAAAGAGAGAGAGTGAGTAGGGAGAGGAGCAGATGGAGAGAGAGAGAGAGAGAGAGAGAGAGAGAGAGAGAGAGAATCCCAAGCAGGCTCCATGTTCAACACAAAGCCTGATGTGGAGCTAAATCCCACAACCTTGGGGTCATGACCTGAGCTGAAACCAAGAGTCAGGCACTCAACCCACAGAGCCACCCAGGTGCTCCCCCAGTTTCAGAGGTTTTGATATGGTAGCTCCCCATTCTGGGAATGGCAAATGCTATTTCACTTTCCAACATCGGGGCTCTGAATCTGTACAGATGTCACTATCCTTTCTCTTTTGTAACACTTTTCTTAATATATATATATATATATATATATATATATATATATTTGTCATTTCTTCTGCTGCTCCTGCAATATTGGACTCACAATTTCATAAAATTTTCCCACTTACTGCAACTTTATCGACTGTCTTCCTCCTTGAATGTATAGCTACATCTTCTTCCATCATTCCTCTTAGTAGAGGCATTACTACTTTTTCAAGGACTAAAGAATGCTATACTCTACTACGTTCCCTTTGATTTTGCTTCAGCAATTATACCTGCTGTCTTATATCCGCAGTGTATCAGCCAGATGCATCTTTCCCCTATATGTAATCACAATTAAGTCTCTTCCATACTATTATAGTGCTTAAGTCATTTCTTTAGCTATCGCCTTTTCAAGATACTGTTTCATTTATTTTCTTATCTTCACTGTCAATTTCACAGAAAATATAATTTCTACCTGATACCTATTTTAACCCACCAAATAACCCCTCAACGTAATGCTACCGTACGACAGAAATTATATTTCATTTCTTTACCATTTTCTCAAGATTATTCAAAGAATTAAGCCCAATGATCTTTTCCTAGACATTATTTAAAAGCTCTATTTGAAAACTTTTTTCGAGGGATGAGATGCTCATTACATCAGAGGAATCCCCATTTCACCATTTTATTAAGCCACAATATGCTTTTCTCTAAATTTTAGGAGTTTCAATGATCTTTGGAGATATATAAACTAAAATTACTCCTTTGCTCACTTCTCTTGATAAAGGATCATTCTTTTATATCATCTTGATTATTTTAAACTATATAAGTACCTTAAGCAATTTCAGTCTCTGTAAGATTCTTCTATTGATCATATCAATTTAGTTTTATATATTACACTGGAACAGGATGCCTCAATCTTGGCACTATTAACATTTTAGGTTGAATCATTCTTTTTTACTGTGGGCCTGCCCTGTGAATAGTAGGATGTTTAGCACTATTTTGGCCCCTACCCACTAGATGTCAGTAGCACCCACCATCACCAAATAGTGACTATCAAAAATGTCTCCAGGCATTACAACATGCCCCCTGAAACCACTGTCCCTCTCTTAAGAACCTCTGCATAGATGAATAAAGGCTATAGAAGTCAACGAGTAATTTATATGCAATAATATTGAGGGATTTTTAGGACACTTGCAATACATTTACACATTTAATTGCATCATATATAATCTTCACACAAAAACACTACAAGGCAGATACTATGATAATCCCCATTTCACAGATGCGGAAACTGAGGTGCAGAATGATTATTTAGCCTGCCCAAGATCTCAGAGTTTATAAGGGGTAGATCCTGGCTTTAAACCCATTTAGTCAAAACCCAGCCATTACCAGTACAACAAATAGCCTCTAAACCACCACATAAAGGCTAATAAAAGAAGGGGAACCTAAAAAGAGTATAACATTGGTTAAAGGAAATAATTTTCAAAACGTAGAAGTGATTCAAAATAAAATAAGAAAGAAGTTAAAAAGAGGAAGACAAATATATGGTTTAGATGATACAAAGTAAAACAGACAAGGATACACATTTTAAAGGGTTTGGGAAAGAGAGTGAGAAAACTAGGTCATATCCATACAAATATTAGATTTAAAACTGTAATGTAGTAGGAAAATTACAATATATTAGGAAAATTTTTCTGCTTTAAAAGAAATCTTAGTTGTCTTTATTACAAATCCATCATTTCTGATCAATTATTTTCTTAAGAACGCCAGTTTTGGGGCACCTGGGTGGCTCAGTCGGTTGAGGGTCCGACTTCAGCTCAGGTCATGACCTCATGGTCTGTGAGTTCGAGCCCTGCATCAGGCTCTGTGCTGACAGCTCAGAGCCTGGAGCCTGCTTCCGATTCTGTGTCTCCCTCTCTCTCTGCCCCTCCCCTGCTCATGCTGTGTCTATCTCTCTGTCAATAATAAACAAACATTAAAAAAAATTAAAAAAAAAAGAACGGCAGTTTTTTTCTTGTGTTCATGGATTGAAGTCAGTGGCGTGAGAATAAGACAATCACAGAATTATGCAGTCATATTTACAATTAGGAATCTAGCAATTGTAGCTCTGTAAAGCATATATTTTACATGGTGTCCCAGTATTGCGTTCTGTACAGTTTTACTAAGGACATAAGTAAAATAAAATAGGTTCCTATGGACATAAACTGGAAATAAACATTGTTTTTGGTTATACTAAGTTTACATTGTCTTTATTATGACAATTATCACAGGTTTATATCTGCAAGATGCAAGAAAATGTATATATTAACAAACAGTAGAACATCATACAGAGAGACCCCGCAGTCCAGTTCCCAGAGAATACAACAAGCCATGGTGATAATACACAACCAGTCAGGTGGAGAAGGCAATAACGTGCTAGAATGAAGTAAAGTCTTAAAAAAAGACCCAGCTGATTGCACTATCCAAAAAGCTGGTAAGTCTGTGTCAGTTGTACAAAGTGTCAAGAATATTTTCAATTGGGTTTAGAAGGGGAATAAAGGTAAATTCTAGATCAACTAAACCAGATGAAAACTTACATCAATCTGTCCAGTCCAGTGCACACACCACTCAGTGGCTAAGGATGATCACACAGCTAACAAAGGGAGAAAATGTTTGGAGATGGACTTGAAAATAATAGAAAGCGTTGCTCGGCTGCTCATTCCAGCGTAGAGTAAAATAGCTAAAATAAGAACTGTCTTCCAAAGTCATGTGACAGTTTTGTGCATCCGAATACGAATCCTCCAATATATATGAATGAACATGTTGTATAAAAATCTTATTCTCCCCTCACAATACAAGGGATATCTTTTACTGAAAAAAAAAGTCTAGAATTCTATTCCTTTTTTTTTAAGTTCTCTTTTGATCTAAATATTAAGTGTATGTCCTTCGTATAGTATCAGGGAGGGCAGTGGTTCCTTGGTTTATATGAAGATAAGGAAAAAAGAACATAAAAGGTTAAATCTAGCTATTTAAATGAGAGGGAATAGTTTGGCTTTAAATATCTTTGAGGTCATGGTAGTTAGCAAAAATCAAAATGGATGATTTAGCTTATTCATGATAGTTGCTACAGATTTCTAATAAAATATAAATGCTTTAATATACACCTCAACATCTAACATTTATAACCACATAAAAATAAGTCTTGGTATAAGATTTGAGAATTATTGTACTCTTCTATTAGCATAATGACAAAAATATTTATAGTTGGACGGTATAAAATAGTGATTATTATGTTTTGAGAAAGACTCAACTTGATGTGTTCTACTAAATGCCTAAGAACATGTTTTTTTAAACTAACTAAATATATAAATACATAAATCTCATCGCCATAATCTCAGTATACCTGAATTGGGAAATGTACCATATTCTAGGATTTCATTTATAAATTGTGGTGATATTTTGGCTTGCATTTTTTTCTTCCCTGCTGATTAGTAGGTAGTTTTTAACAGATGACCTCAGGAAAGTTTTGCAAAAACAGTTTCAGGATAAAATTTTCAATTGACCTCCAGAAGTACATTCTCAGGTGGAATTTGAGATAGGATAGTAGATTCTACCACATACCCAGGTGGAAGTGAAAAAAGCGGCCCTGTGTGCCTATAAAATATGCATTTGTATCTGTAAATGGATTTTTGAGCGAATCTTAACCATTACAACTTCCTGTAATGTTAACAAGGAAAAGATGTTTAAAAAAAAAGACAGTGTCAGGATCAACTTTTTCAATCAATGCAAATACCTAGAACATAGTATATCCTCACATTGTATATATATATTTTTCTTTTCTTTAATTTGGAGAATATGATTCTGCATCACATTTTTCTATATCCCAGAGAATCAGTAAATGCTTAGAGATAGATGATAGATAGATAGATAGATAGATTATAGATAGATACATAGATACATAGATAAATATTTCTCCTTCAAATTTTCTTTCTTGAGAATACTCCAAGGGGAAATTTCACAAAATAACAGGTTGGATTAGGAATTGTTTGCTGTGTATCTGTTTTCTTCAATATGATCTTTAATTTTTTTAATGTTTATTTTTGAGATACCAAGAGACAGAGTGAGAGTAGAAAGAGACAAAGAGGGAGACATAAAGTCAGAAGCAGGCTTCAGGCTCCGTGAGCTGTCAGCGCAGAGCCTGGACATGGGGCTTAAAGTCACAAACCACGAAATCATGACCTGAACTGAAGTCAGATGTTTAACTGAGCCACCCAGGTGCCCCAATATGATCTTTAAAATAAAAACTCCTCTGAAAGTAAAAAAGGATCCCATCCCCTTGAAAAGGGTTGCTTGATGAGAAATCCAGGAATACTATCTTATATAGCACAGAGTAAAATCACTGTCAAAGTCTTTGTATTACCAAATGCCCTGGCAACTTTAGAAATAGTTCATACTTATCACATTGAGAAAAGCCTGTTTGTTGGGTTCTAAACATACTGCTATGGCTATTCAGAGTCCTCACATGTCAGTAGAAACATGAACCACTGATACTTCTGAAAATAATGATTGTCTAAGTCTTCGGTGTAGAGGAAAGGAAAAACTTAAAAAAAAAAATAAGAACCAACGTTATACACAAAGATTTCATTGAGCAAAAATAATTATTTAAGAAATTCCCATTCTCAACTATAAATTCATGAGATCAGGGAAAGTATACCCTATTCATTGCCATATCTTCCGATTCTGGAAGATGTACCTGTCAACTATTAGGAACAGAAAAAAAAATATGTTGTTTCATTTATAACTATTTCTCTATGAAACTTTATTTATAAAAATTTAAAGTAAGCCACCAATTTATTAGGTCTCTTTGGAAATTACCTAAAATACAGAAACAGCCTGGGGATTAGCAAATGGCTTTACCAGTGATATAACTGGAGTATCTGATAATTTTGTGGATTTCCCACAACTTGAGCAAAGTTGTGAGAAGCAAAAAATTAAAATGGCCACCACTTTTGAAGGAGGAAAACACATAACAAATAAGAAAATACAAAATTCAAATCTAGCCCTGCACTTCCCAGTTTAAATCCCTTCATTAATCCTCTGCTTTGAATTTATAATATCTTTCTAGTTATTCAAAAAAAAATTAAGGGGATATTACTCACGTATCCTTTGCAGGCTTCTCTTAGTCACTTGCCACAATCCAGCCACGTTAGCTTTCACCTTATTCCCCCAACTAAGCCTATGATTCCCTCTCTACAGGATATTCCATTGCCTACTCTTAACCTAATTTGCATATGTACTTTAGTGCTCAGTTTGACACTTCCAAGCTGGGTTTAAGTCTTCCTCTGAGTGAGGTCCCATGCCCCCACCGTCATCTCTTATCACACCAGATTAACATTACATAGTTATTCATGTATTATCTGACCTTGACTGGGAATGCCAGAAATATAGTCTCCGTAGGAATCTGTCTTGGAAACATCCCGTGTCCAGTATGGTTTTTGGCACCTAGCAGGTGTTCTGTAACTTTTTATTTAATACCTCAATTAATGCGTATATAATTGAATGAGTGAATAAATTTGGAGTAAATAATCGTATCACTTAGCTGTTGCTCTGATAGTGGAAAGAATAATCTTATAATTTTACTTAACACCTTTCATATGCTACATAATCACATATAATTCTTTTTTTTTTTCCTTTGGACAGGGGAGAAGTATCAACATCCATATAACAAAACAAACTCCTTTATACAAATGGTTTTAGACAATTTTAGAAGCAAACTTACCAAACGTAATGATTGAAATGAACAATATAAACCATGTAATTGACCCTCACAAATATTCTTTAGATAATAGGGAATATAATATTTCCTCAATCCTATTCAAATTCCCAATATTAGCTTCCTATTTTGAATGCATTTTATTTTTTATTTTATTTTTTTAAGTTCATTTATTTATTTTGAGAAAGACAGAGACAGTGCGAGTTGGGGAGAGGCAGAGAGAGAGAGGGAGAGAAAGAACCTCAATCGGGCTTCATGCTGCAAGTACATAGTGCAATGCAGTGCTCGAACCCACGAAACCATGAGTGAAATCATGACCTGAGCTGAAATCAAAAGTTGAATATTTAACTGACTGAGCCACCCAGGTACCCCTTTAATACCAGTATATTAAATATTTGTTATATTTCTATCACCACATCTCTTATGCCCATCCTTGGTTGATCGTCATCTTATATCTCTATCACCAGGCAAATGCAGATCTACTTTTTTATTGTTATCAAATAAATTTACTATTTCAAACATTTTATATAAATGTTTCATTCAGCATGGTGCTTTTAAGATTCATATATGTTGTTCTGTTTATCAGTATATTCCTTTACGCCATGAACCAGTATTTCACTTTTTTATCTAAGTCCCAGATGAAAGGCATATATGGGTTACTGTCAATCTGTGACTATTGTGAAAAAACAAAAAAGGTGCTAAAAACATTTATGTCTCTGTGTGGACATTGTTTTGTTTGTTTGTTTTGTTTTTTTCTTTTTTTTTTTCTTTTAGTAAATACCTAGGAATAAAATTGCTGGGCCATACGGTACATGTATAATCAAAGAGAAATGGACAGTAGACGGAAATGATTGTAATATTTATATGCCTACCAGCAGTGTTGTTCCATACCCTGGGCAACATTTGGTATTGTCAGGCTTTTTTTTTCTTTTTTCTTCCAAGATTGTATTTAAATTCAAGTTCGTTAACATACAATGTAGTATTCATTTCAGGAGTAGAATTTAGTGATTCATTACTTACATATAACATCCTGTGCTCATCACAAGTGCCCTCCTTAATGCCCATCACCCATTTAACCCATCCCACAGCCACATCCCCTCCAGTCACCCTCAGTTATTCTCTTCAGTAGAGAGGCTCTTAGAGCTTGCACCCCTTTGTTTTTATCTAATTATATTTTTCCTTCCCTTCCCCTGTGTTCATCTGTTTTGTTTCTTAAATACCATATATGAGTGAAATCACAAAGTATTTGTCTTTCTCTGACTGACTTATTTCACTTAGCATAATACACTATAGTTCTAGGACATTTGGGTGGCTCAGTCGGTTAAGCATACCAGCCAGTCTTGATTTTGACTCAGGTCATGATCTCAAGGTTCGTGAGTTTGAGCCCCTTGTTGGGCTCTGCATGACAGCACAGAGCCTGCTTGGGATTGTTTCTCTCCCTCTCTTTCTGCCCCTCCACCCCCTCTCTTTCCCTTTCTCAAAAATGAATAAATAAAACATTACCAAAAATAAGGTTCTCTCTCTCTTCCTCGGCTCCTCCCCCCCCCCCCAATTGCACTCTTTCTCTCTGTATCTCTCTCTCAAAAAAAACAAACAAAAACGAAAACACTCTAGTTCTATCCACATCACTGCTAATGGCATGATTTGATTATTTTGATGACTAATATTCCAGTGTATTCATCAGTTGGTGAACATTTGGGTTCTTTCCATAATTAAGCTATTGTCGATAGTACTGCTATAAACATTGAGTGCATGTTCCCCTTCAAATCAGTATTTTTGTATCCTTTGGATAAATACCTACTAGTGTAATTGTTAGGTCATAGGGTAGTTCTATTTTTAACTTTTTGAAGAACCTCCATACTGTTTTCCAGAGTGGCTGTGCCAGTTTGCATTCCCACAAACAGTGTAAGAGGAGTCCCCATTCTCTACATCAACACAACCCCTATCAAAGTAACACCAGCATTTTTCACAGAGCTAGCACAAACAATTCTAAAATTTGTATAGAACCAGAAAAGACCCCAAATAGCCAAAGTAATGTTGAAAAAAGAAAAACAAAGTGGGAGGCATTACAATTCTGGACTTTAAGCTGTATTACAAAGCTGTAATAATCAAGACAGTATATTACTGGCATAAAAACAGACACATAGATCAATGGAACAGAATAGAGAACCCAGAAATGGACCCACAAACTATATGGTCAACTGATGTTCCACGAAGCAAGAAAGAATATCCAATGGAAAAAAAAGAGAGTCTCTTTAACAAATGGCATTGTCAGGCTTTATTTTATCATAACCATTCTACATAGTGCATAGAAGATCTCAATGTGTTTATATGTAATGTGCATGTCCCTGATTTTTTTATGGACTATTGGCCATTCTGAACACTTTTGTGAAGTATTTGTCAAATATTTTGCCCATTTTTAAAGTGATCTTTGTGGGTTGTAAGAGCTCTTTATTTTTTTGAATAAAACCCTTTCAGATTTCATATAGTAAAATATTTTTCCCTTTTTCATTTTTTTTTTTGAATTTTTTAATGTTTATTTATTAATTTTGAGAAAGAGAGGGACCGAGTGCAAGCAAGGAAGGAGCAGAGAGAGAGGGAGACACAAAATACGAAACTGGCTCCAGGCTCTTAGTTATCAGCACAGAGCCCAACGCAGGGCTCAAACTCATGAACTGGACCATGAGATCATAAGCTGAGCTGAAGTATGATGCTTAACCAAATGAGCCACCCAGGTGCCCCTTCCTTCTCATTTTCTTAATGGTGTCTTTGGAAAACAGATTATTTTTTTTCTCAAAGACTAGTTTATCAATTCTTTATTGTTTGTGCATTTTGTATCTTATTTGAGAACACTTAATCTACTTCAAGGTCACAAATATTTTCTTAACTTTTCACTTCTACAATTTAAATGGTTTAGATTCTTATACCTAGTTCCATGATCCCCTTTCCTTCTCTTCTCTTCTCTTCTCTTCTCTTCTCTTCTTTTCTTTTTCTTTTCTTTCTGTCTTTTTTCTTTTTAAAGTAGCTTCATGCCCAGAGTGGAGCCCAAAGTGGGGCTTGAATTCACGACCCTGAGATCAAGACGTCTAGCTGAGATCAAGAGAGACACTTAATTGACTAAGCCACCGAGGCACCCCCAATGACCCATTTTAAGGAGATTTTTATGTGTGGTGTGAATTCAAGGTCAAGGTTCACTTTTTGTGTTTCTTAATTTCCCCAGTGAATGAGCTTGGAACTTTTGTCAAATTTAATCAAGCATATACATTTGAGTTTCGTCTTGGACTGTCTATGTTCCGCAAATCCATATTTCTATCATTATCTCTATACTGCATTATCTTGATTATTGTGGTTTTAGATCATATCTTGAAATTAGATAGTGAAAATTGTTAAATCTTGTTATTTCTACCAAAAGAATTTTTAAATTTGACTATGATTGACTTGTAGTCATATCAATTGGAGGAAAACTGGTTCCTGAATAATATTGAGTCTTCCAGCCTATAAGCCGAGAATTTTTCTGTATTATTTTGATCATTTAATTTTAGTTTTTCTCTGCAATTCTCTGTAACTCAGTTATCCCTGAGTATTTAATAGTACTGTTTTTTTCTATTTTAAATAGTATTGTTTCTTTTAATTTCAACTTCTGTTTTTTATTAACATATAAAGATACAGTTAATTTTGAATCTTACTCCTGTATCCTGTAACATTGTTAAATTCACTTATTAGTTTTAGCAGAATTTTACATTTCGACTTCTATGTACGTGAGCATATTGCCTGAAATAAGATAAGTTTGTCTCTTTTTAATATGCAGGGTTTATTATTTGCTTTAGCTTATGTACAATACAGATCTCCTATCTACCACTGAATAGAACTAGTGAAAACAGCTTGTGATTGTTCCTGCCCTTAAGGAAAAAGAAAACAGTCTTTAACTAGTAAGTACAATATTATCTGTAATTTTTTATGGATGCCTTTTATCAGGATGAGAAAATTACTTTCTGTCTTTGAGTTTTCTTTTATTATTAGAAATGGGTTTTGCATTTAGTCAAATACTTTATTCTTTCTCTAGTGCAATGATTTAAAAAATCTGTCTTTGCTTTTCCTGTCCTTATTGCAAATTACACTCATTTTCAAATGTTGATCAACTTTGCCTTTCTTGAATTCCACTTGGTTCTGGTGCATTACCTTTTTACATCTGTTTGATTTGATTTGCTAATATTTACTAAAGATTATCTCATCTATATTTTAGAGGAGTGGTGTATAGTTTTGTTTTCTTGTAATGTTTGCCTCTAATGTTTTTTTAAATGTTTTATTTATTTATTTTTGAAAGAGTGCATGAGCATGTGAGGGGTCAAGAGAGAGGGAATAGAGAATCCCAAGCAGCTGGCAGCTCAGAGTCCAATGAGGGGCTCAAACTCATGAGCCTAACACATGACCTAAGACAAAATCAAGAATCTGAAGCTTAACCAACTGAGCCACCTAGGGGCCTCTGTTTGTCTCTAATTTTAATATCAGGATAAGGGCCTCGTAAAATAAGGTGTTCCATTTATGCATGTTTCTTCCATTCTATGTTGTAAAGGAATTCATCTAGAATTGACTATTTCAGTGAACAATTCAGACCTAGAATTTTCTTTGTGTGGAGTGTTGTTTTTCTTTTTACATTCTGATTAGAAACTGATAGAGGCATATTGAGATTTTGTAGTATCTTGTGAATCTGTTTTGATGACTGTGTCTTTCACGGAATTCACCCTTTTATATATGTAGTAAAATGGCTCTTATCATTCCTTTCCTTTTCTTTAATCTTTTAAAGACTGTCACATATTTAGTTATCCATATGCAGAAGCTGACCTGGAGTTTGGCAGTCAGGATGTTTATCAGGAGAAAACACCTGCAGAAGCAATGGAAGAGGCTGAAGTTGAATTGCTATCTCTGTTCTGACATGGGTGTTCTTTGGTGGAACTACCTATGTGGTACAAAGATCGTCACATTTTACTCCAAATTCCATACATCTGTCCATTTGCCTCTACTCCAGAACTTCTTGACCCCGGTATCCCCATTTTTTGGCTTCTAGGCCTTCGACCATCCAAGTAGGCCATTTAACACAACACATGAATCCACAATTAATCTTGAATCACTTCCTGTTCTACATAAACGGGATGACTACATGTACCACACGGAGTTTCACCACTGGGGAGATTCCCCTACCCTGGACTTTTCAAAGGTACCACCTGGCGGTGTCGAGATATAGCTGCTGTACATCTTCAGCCTACGTCCACATATACCGTCTACCTTTTTTTAAACTACGCAGTTTTTGTCCTTCTCTATCAATTTTTCAGAAATTATCAACCATGTGTCCATTGCTGGGAACATTTCCCCTCTATGGTTGCCACTGTGGTACTGTCTCTTGACCCCAGATTCTTTTTTATTTGAAGAAACTTTTATCCTCTCCTAGGTACCAGTGAACTTTCTTGTATTACTTAAGTGTGTTCATCATATGGTACCTGGTCAGCCCCAGGAGTATATCTGCCCTGAAACCCCTCACCCAAGGGAAGGGAACAAAGTCTTTGCCTTCAGCAGAGGGGTCCATGTAGCCCATCTTCTGCTTCAGCTATCTGGCGGGACTTCTCTGCCAGAGGAGACCCAAAGTGCTACCAGTCTTGCTGAGTCTCCTCCTTTCTGTGTGTAAGCCATTATTCTAACCAGCACCTTGTGTGTTGAGTCCTTCTTGGTTACTCCAAACCCGTACACAATGCATCAAGTTCAGGCTATGGGCTCCTACTTCTGGTGGGTGATGTTGTTCTCATCTTTGCCGCCCTCCATGCGGTGGAAACCCTCACTTGGGATTGCTAGGCAAATTCTCCTGCTCCACAGGCATATACCTAAAGGAGAACTCTTACTCTACTGAAACATTAACAAATGGACAAGAGTTCTGGGAAATATGCTCATGCACCTTGATTTGTCATATGCTTACTTACAGATTTCAATGGCCAACGTGCTATAGGGTTCTTCTGATTCTGCTTGATCTTACGATTTGTCAGCCAGGACAGGATCTAGTTCATGAGAGCTCCAGATGCATAGTGAGTGATTTGATGTTCACATTTAAATGTTTAATGTCTTCTGGGCCATGCTGGGAGTTACTTATTAAATAGTGCCTAATTCTGTGCTACAGATGGTCTGGACTTTCTTCATATCCTCAAGGACCTATGTTTTGATTCTCCCCCTGGGGCCTAAAATTGCTTACATCCAGCAGTTTTTCCAGTGACTGATACCTCTGGCGTTATAGTTTACTGAGTCAGTATTCCCAGGCGGCACAGCTGCTTATATCACAGACTTAGCGCACTCTCCTGTTTCAGAAACCACTGGATGAGTTGTTTCATGAGCATATAAACTGGAGAAATATTTTCAAGTGTAGAATAAATTTCCTCTGGAACTCAAAAGGCCCGGTAGGTATTATACTTTCTTCTTTATAAGTGAGAGAAACAAGATTTAATTATTTTGCCCCACTTGGGGCCATATCAATTCACCAAGAATATACTCTGCAAGATAGTGTGAACTATAAAGATTAAAAGACTGATGATTTGGCCAAACTTCTGAAGTCATATTATATTTATAGTCAAGATTATATTTTACTTATTCTTTTCCTATGTTTTCACTTATGGAAAAAAAAACTGGATCCTATGTGTTGTGAGAATAAGTGAATATTATCTCAAAAAGGTAAAGTCATTTTTTAATATAAAATTTATGTCAAGTTGGTTTCCATACAACACCAGTGCTCATTCCCAACAGGTGCCCCTCCTCAATACCCATCACCCACCCTCCCCTCTCTCCCACCCCCCATCAACCCTCAGTTTTTTCTCATTTTTTTAGAGTCTCTTATGCTTTGACTGCCTCCCTCTCTAACTTTTTTTCCTGTCCCCTCCCCCATGGTCTTCTGTTACCCCAGTGTTTACAGCAGACTTTCAACAATAGCCAAATTATGGAAAGAGAATAAATGTCCATCAACTGATGAATGGATAAAGAAATTATGGTTTATATACACAATGGAATACTACATGGCAATGAGAAAGAATGAAATATGGCCTTTTGTAGCAACATGGATGGAACTGAGAGTGTTATGCTAAGTGAAATAAGTCATACAGAGAAAGACAGATACCATATGTTTTCACTCTTATGTGGATCCTGAGAAGGTAAAGTCATTTTAAGGTAAGCTACTTTTTAATACAGTGTCTCAATCATGGGTTTAACATGCCTGTTTATGATAAAAAAATATAGATTTTTTGCAATATATTTTGTTAACTGTAATCTGACATGATCTTTAAGTTTGAGCAAACAAATATTAAAATCAGAGCTTTAAGATACAATGAACATACTTCATGTATCATAAAGATCTAAAGTGGTTCTATGTAAATTAAAGTTAGGCTGAAAATCGTCAGCATAAATAGGTGATTTGTCCAATGCAAAGAGGTTATTTTGGTTCTGGTGCTTATTCCCTTGTCCAGCGCTAGCTGAACTCTGGAGAAGAAAATACAATTCATTTTGTGATCAGTGTGCTAAACAATATCAGACTTGGTACAGTTGGCCTAGGGCACCGTTACTGAGGAAAAATCATAAATACCTGAAACTGTTCCTCTCTGCCTGGAAGGTACTATGCGCTTTGTTTTGAAATAATTATAGCACTGTGTGGTGTAACGAACAAGCAGCAACAACAACAACAAAAAAACATATTCAAAAATCTTGCTTCAGCTCACTTTTCCTTCAGCTAGGAAAGAAACATAACATAAATGTCCTATAGGATTTTTGCTACACAGATGTAACCATTAATTTAGAAGAGCAGACTATGACGTTTAAGCAGAAAGCTTCTTTCTTCTTTTGCCCAGTATCTATTCAGACTCACTGCTTACTCTAAGATATTCAGAAGTTTTCAGTCTTTTGTAGTCACTAGAATCAATTGCAGATAGATGATAGATAGATGATAGATAGATAGATAGATAGACAGATAATTACTCTACGAAATGTCTAGGCATATGCAATTTTCCCAAATCATTTAAAATAAAGCCTTCTTGGGGCACCTGGGTGGCTCTGTTGGTTAAGCATCCAACTTCAGCTCAGATCGTGATCTTAAGTCTCGTGATTTC